>NC_058412.1:39859274-40110621 GCF_002201575.2 Neomonachus schauinslandi
CCGAGCCGCGGTGGGGAGGATGAGTCCCTGGAGCTGGTTCCTGCTGCCGACCCTCTGCCTCCTGCCCCCCGGCGCAGCCCCGCGGCGCGGCGCGCCTGCCTCCGCCAACTGCGAGCTCAAGCCCCAGGTAAGGCGCGCGTCCCGCGCGGGCGAGGCTGCTTCCCCGCACCTCGCGGGGGTGGTTACCGTCCCAGGCCGGCGAAGCACCGCGCCCTCGGATCCCGTGCGTCCGGCCGCGGCCCGGGGTTCCCCTTTCTGGCGGGGGGCGCAGCCCCCCGGCCGTATGAGACCCTGTCCCCAGCCTTCGCTATTGGGCAGGGCAGCAGAAGGGAGAGTCCCGGCGGGGTCTCCTGGGTCTCTCCAGCCTGCTTCGCGGGCTTTAGGGGACGTCGGGCGGATGAGTCTTCGACGACCGAGCGGTGCAGGGACTTGGGCACATTTACTTTGGAAGTTTGTTTTGCCCTCTCTTGCCTAGCGTTTAATTTCTCCTGCTTTTATTGAGATGGTAAAAACGCCCTGCAGCTGCTTGACTTAACCTTCATATATTCAATACCCGAGTTAGAAGGGATTTGGGGGAGCTGAAGCCATTCCCCTTGTTTTACCGATCTGGGAAACTGAGGCTCAGAGAGGGACCTTTGTGCCCCGGGTGACAGAGCTCATTCGCGAAGTAACCACCTCTGACAGCCTCGCGTTCACGCACACGCGCTTCCCTAGATATTCGCATCAGCGTTTTGCAGGTGAGGGGAACTCAGGCGAGGGAGTCCCGGTGACCTGCCCGGGTCCACCCAGCCCTCCAGGAGCAAAAGCCGAGCGGAAATAGGACAGGTCTTGCGCCTCCGAGACTGGCCTTCTATCGAGATTTCCTTCTCCTGATCAGTTTTCTTACGCTCGGAATTTTCTGTCGTTCTCAAGTTCCTCTTTTCCGAGCTCCTTGGAGCTTGAATTTTGTGTTTGTGTCGGTGGGTCTGATCTCCGGATCTCTGGAGCTGGGGAGGGTGATCCTAGGCCCGTCCTTTGGATGGCTTGTGCACCCTCGGACACTAGGTCGGCCCACCTTCGGTGACACCTGTGCAGCATCGTGGGCCCCGTCACCCTGGCTGGTGGTAATTTTATTCATCATCCTAATCACAGCGAAGGAGAGAGTGACCTAATTGAGCCTTCCTGTTCCACGGGGTTTAGCGGGGAGTCACACTGAGCTCCCTAACGCGTCCTGGGCTGCGGACAGGCGGAGGCTCTCCCTCTAGGAAGGCGGGAGGCGTAGTCGCGGGAGAGGAACGGTACGGCAGCTGCGCTCTTGTTCTACAAAGCAGAAATCCATCCTTTCCTATGAAAGCAAACGTTTTTCACTGTTGCAAATCCACTCGTAATTATAGTGTGACCAGTGAGTCTTGATAACGTCTCTGTTTCTCTTGATTCTTGAACCTGTCTTCATGGCCTTTTTACTCTCTAGTTCTCAAACTTTTTGGTCTCAGGACCCATCTACGTTCTAAGAAAGTATTGAGGACTCCAAAGAGCCTTTATGTATGTGGGTTAATGGAAATATTAGTAAAACACAAGAATACATAAGGACACATGCCATTAATTGTCATAGCAGTGATATTATGCTACACCTGTAGCCTCTAGAAAAGTCTATTTGTATACACTTAGGAGAGAATGAGAGCATAAGAGGAAAATATCTTAGTATTATTATTGAAATAGTTCTGACTTTACAGACTGCTCAGAAGGGTCTTGGGGACAGCCTCAGGTCCCTGGACCACATTTTGAAAATCTGTGTTCTGTTCTGTGGGCAAACTGTCTTATCCCCTGCCGAGGTCAGGTGAGTCAGTGGCAGGACTGTGGGTGGGTGCCCGAGGAGGTTGGGGTCTTGAGATTGTAGAGCTCCGGAATCCAGCCTCCAATCCAGTGCAGCGGCTTACTGGGTAGCATTCTGCGTGCGGCTTGAGAGCTGGTTTGGTGGTCAACTTTCGTTAATCATTACAGAGAGCTCTTCCGAGCTGGTCTGTCTGCAGATATTGCAGGCTTTGCACTGAGCACCACGCAGGTTGTCTCTTCCTTATCTATACTCAAACAGAACTCAGTAAGTGTTCTTTATTATTCCTGCCTCTGTTCTTTCACATGTGCTATTTCTTCCCCCACATATCCACATGCTTGCTCCTATACTTCCATCCGGTCTTTCCTCAAACTCTTTGAAAGAGACCTTTCCTGATTATCTATTAAAGATTATGTCAACCCCCTGACCCACCTGCCCTCCTATCTGCCTTTCCTGCTTTATTTTTTCCCGGAGCACTTAACTGATAAAAATTTGTTTGCTTCTGCTTCCCTAACCGCCCCCCCCCCCCCACCTACACACACACCATGTAATCTTCATAAGGGTAGGAATTTTTGTCTGTTTGGCTTGCTGCTGCCTTCCCAGTGCTTAGAAGAGTGCCTGGCTGCAGTAGATGCTCAATAAATATTTGTGAATGAAGAGTGTCAACTAAAGCCAACTCACTTGGGTATCATCCTAGCTGGTGTGCTGAAGAGTACTTTTGGAAAAGTGCCATTATCACAGGCCCCAGGAGGCTGGGACGGGAGGGAGCTGAGGGGTGCAGCCGCTAAGGGACTTAGTCTGCATTGCACAAGTTGTCATTGTGCTCCTTTGTTTCATTGCATGGATTACTGATGTGTGTGTTAAAATCGCCAGTGACTCAGTTGACAGAGCTTGTAGCTTCTTGCGTCTGTCATCCATGGCCACGTCTTTTTCTTTCAGGGCAGTTGCAGCAAGGTTCAGAAGGGAAGTGTTTATGGTGTTAAGTTTTTATTCTATTCAGTCATAATGGTTTTTTTTTTTTTAAGATTTTATTTATTTATTTGACATAGAGAGAGAGCACAAGCCGGGGGAGCCACAGGCAGAGGGAGAAGCAGGCTTCCCGCGGAGCAGGGAGCCCGATGCGGGGCTCGATCCCAGGACCCCGGGATCATGACCTGAGCTGAAGGCAGACGCTTAACCCACTGAGCCATCCAGGCGCCCATCCTTCAGTCAAATGTTAAAACACATGGCTTCAACTAGTGGCACATGGTGGCCACAGTTACACTGAAATGGGCTAGTAGAACAATTTTGTTCTTTTCCTTTTGTGGAGACAAAACAGCCCCACCCCTGAGTATAAGGGCGGCAGGGGCAGTTGCACCCCTCGGACCCACGCAGTGGCCTGGGGGGTTGCTGGTGGGCAAAGGCACGGGGAGAGCTCCTGGATCAGAAGCCCTGAAGACTTTTCTTTCAGCTCCTGCTCTACCCAAGGCGTGCCTGGGAGGGAGCCGTCAGTGGCCGGCAGAGAGTGTTGCTGGTGCCACGTGGGACAGAGCTATCCCCTTGGTCAGAGCAGAGCTCCATTTACTGAAGAAGCTCTATAAGATGAGGAACGTTTCTTTAAAAACACTTCAAAACCCCTGCCTTAAAAAAGTGGGAAAGCCCCCCAGATTGTGTTATTTTGAAAAGACAGAGTGGGAAAAGGTGGCAATCTGAGGATTTAAAAATGGTGTGGGGGTGCCTGGGTGGCTCAGTCAATTAAGCGTCCAACTCTTGAGTTCGGCTCAGGTCATGATCTCAGGGTTGTGAAATCAAGCCCTGTGTCAGGTTCCATGCTCAGCGCAGAGTCGGCTTGAGATTCTCTCTTTTCCTTTCCCTCTGCCTCCCCCCACCCTCTGGCTCATTCTCTCTCTCTCAAATAAATAAATAAATAAATAAATAAATCTTCAAAAAAAATGTTAGTGTGGATTTATTTGGGGAGGTCATGGGGCTAGGGAAGGGGACCTGGACGGAGCCTTTTCAGATTCTGAGTCAGGAAGTGCTCCTGAGCCACCTTGTACCTACTAGAGTATTCGTGGAAAGAGATAGGACGCTGAATCATGAGTATAGCCTGTTGCATGTTAAGGTCGCATATTGTGGTGTTTTAAACCCAGGGCTCAGCCTGCCTGGCTTCGAATCCACTCAGCAGCTAGGGGACCTTGGGTAACGTCTTAATCCTCTCAAGGTTTCCATTTCTGCATGTGGAAATGGCCAGCATCTTAATTAGTTGTGTATCTTCTCAACTGCCTTTCTTCCGATTCTCTCCTGAATGGGGGGTGCCTGGCAGGCTTTCACCCCCACCATGCTACCAAAACTCTTCTTGTTTAGGTCCCCAGTGTCCTCAGTGTTGCTCCATCCAGAGGCCAGTTCTCAAATCCTTGTCTCATTTGGCCCATCAGCCACACTGAACCCCTTGCTTACATTCTCCTCCTTGAAGCGCTGTCTTCAGTTGGCTTCCCAGTCTTTCGATTTTCTCAGCAACCTCGATGGTCACTTCTCTCATTCTCTTTCACTGGCTGCTCTTCTTTCCCTTGACTTTGCAAGGTTAGATTATTTCTAGACCTTTTTTCCCCCAATTTACACATAGTCCCTTGGAAATCTTACTCAGTCCCATGACTTTAAATAACATCTAAATGGTGACAGTACCTCGTGTTTATCTCTGGCCCAGGCCTCTCCGGAAGTCCAGACTCCTGCATCCACCTCCTAGCTCAACCTCCCCACTTGGTTGTTTGCTTGATACCTCGACTCAGCAGGGCCCAAGCCAGACTTCTGACCTCCCGCTCTGCTCCTGCTCCATCCTGTCTCTCCTCTCTCTTGGTTGATGGCAACTTCAGCCTTTTAATTAACCAATTCCTCAGCAAGTCCTATTAGCTCTAGCTTCCAGAATATATCCATCACATCTCAGTTCTGTCACTACCACTGTGTTCTCTCTCTTGGATTCTTTTGGTAATGTCCTAACTGACTCTCTTGCGTCTGTCCTCATCCCTCCATAGTCTACTCCTCATGGCCACCAGAGTGATCCTGTTTACGCATTAGGTCGGCTCCTATTGTTCCTCTGACAGAAACCTGCCCTAGCTCCAGTGTGGCCTGGCCTTGCTCACCTCTCTGACCTTTCCCCTGCTTTGCTCTTCTCTCATCCTGCCGTAGTTATGATGACATCCTTGCTAGAACCTTCCTAGAACCTAGAACCAGGGCCTTTGCACTGCTGTTCCCTCCTCCTGGAGGAAATGCTACTCTCAGACATCCCCCCGGTTTGCCCTTTCACCTCCCTTCACAGCAAGGCCTAAATCTCCTACCAGACATTCCGTGATTTTCTGATCACTTTATTTAAGGCTGAATATCTCCTGCACCCGTATTCCCTGTTCCCTTTCCTGCTTCCATCTTCTCCACAACAGATATCACTGACATACCTGAGGCAGGGACCTGTTTTTCATTCACTGTTGTATTCCTAGTGCCCTAGAATACCCCAGCGTCTCCTGCCTACAACAGTGCCTGATACATAATAAGTGCTGCATAAATAATTGTGGAGTAAATGCACGTTGAACAAATGTAGTAGGAGCATTCATGTGCAATGCTTGGATTGTCCCTGGTGCACAGTGACCATTATTGTTCTTAGCGTCATTATTGTTACTATGTGGCTGGATGCCAGAATGTCTTTTTTTTTTTTTTTTTACTATGAGCAGTTTTCAGCAAAAAGATTGTACAACAACTGCATTTCTATTTTTTTAAAAAAGATTTTATTTATTTATTTGGCAGAGACAGTGAGAGAGGGAACACAGGCAAGGGGAGTGGGAGAGGGAGAAGCAGGCTCCCCAAGGAGCAGGGAGCCCAATACGGGACTCGATCCCAGGGCCCTGGGATCATGACCTGAGCCGAAGGCAGCCACTTAATGACTAAGCCACCCACGCGCCCCAACAACTCCATTTCTAGACTAATACTAATTGAAAAGGCAGTAATAAATAATTAATAAAAATGGATACATATAGTTGAACAGATTTTGTTTAAAGAGAAGTTAAAGGGGCGACTGGGTGACTCATTCAGTTAAGCCTCTGTCTTCGGCTCAGGTCATGATCCTGGGGTCCTGAGATTGAGCCCCGTGTCGGGCTCCCCGCTCAGCGGGGAGACTGCTTCTCTCTCTCCCTCTGCCCCTCGCCCTGCTTGTGCTCTCTCCCTCTCTCTTATATAAATAAATAAATAAATCTTAAAAAAAATAAAGAGAAGTGTTAAGTATTTTGAGGTAGGATGAGACTTTAGGGAGATTAAGGGTATTGGGGGAAAAAAAAAACCAAAACCAAAGTGAAATGAAACCAGCCCTCCCACTCTGCCTATCCCCCCAACCCCAACCATGATGCTGCAATATGAGTTGGATTTTCCTGGGAATATATTTAATATCATAGTCTCCTGATAGATGACAATGAGTTAGGGTGCCCACGGGTTTAATAATAGCATTGTAGCTCTTTGCTCTGTCTCCCATTTGGAAACTGTGTAGAAGTCCTTTGCTAGACTGTGTGGAACTTGTGTGAGCAGATCCCTCCTATAGGTCAGCGGTGCCCAGTCATATCACCATCCAGGGCCCTTCAGTTAGCAACTTCCCCGTAAAATGAACAAATAAACCAAAATAAACGTCTACCTAGAAGACCACCTCTACCAAACCAGTCGCCTTTATAGGTAATCATTTTGTGACCCATTTTAAATGAACCAAAGTATAACTGTCCGTCTCGGCTTTTGATTTGATTAGCATCTAGTTAACCAGTGTTTTTCTACTGGCTTGATTTAATTCTAACAAACAGTGAGGCATTTGACTGCTTAATTAACCTTGGCAGCCATTGTTTTGGATAGAGTTTCAGTTTGGCTTTTTGATGTATTTAAATAACCCTGGAGACAGTCATTACTCCGTAAGAGGGTGCCTGAGGGCTGGCTGGAGACCCTGGATTTGATTCATCCCTTAATATCAATTCAACCATTAATACGTTTTAAAAATACATTCTTTCTTTCATTTTTCATTCATTTAACAATTACCTGTCTAGTTTGTTTATTCCCATAACCTATAACAGATATTGTTATCTAACTTTTAAAGATGGGGAATCTGAGATAGAGAGAAATGAAGTGGCTTTTAAAAATCTCAGGGAGGTAGCTGAGACAGAAGCAGAATTTAGGCTCTTGTTACCAATTAGTGCAGTCTTGAAAAGCTGTGTGTGTGTGAGCAGAACTGTAACTTAAATACTTAAAAAAACCCCCAAGGTCACAGGCTGGGGGCTAGTGAGATATGTTCTGTTTGGCTTGCAAGGCATTTAAGAAAATGGAGGCAAAACATATTCCAATCGGATTTTTTTTTTGAGAGAGAATGTGTGAGCTGGGAGGGAGAGGCAGAGGGAGAGAGAATCTTTTTTTTTTTTTAAGATTTTATTTATTTATTGGGGGGAGAGCACATGCAGTGGGGAGCAGTAGAGGGAGAAGCAGACTCCCTGCTGAGCGGGGAGCCCGATGCGGGGCTCCATCCCAGGACGCTGGGATCATGACCTGAGCTGAAGGCAGACGCTTAACCAACTGAGCCACCCAGGTGCCCCTCCAATTGGAATGTTTTATTTAAACTCAAGATTTGTAGTTGCTTTTTAAAAGCCTGTTCTGGAACATTAGGCCTGCTCCCAGGTGGCCAGCACTGGCTCAGGCTGCTTTAGCCAATAGTGTTCATCCAGAGCTGTGAGCCTGTTCGCTGCCCACCTTCCCCCACCATTATCTCATGCCCAACCCTTGTGTTCTCTGCCCTCCTCTGAGTGGTCAGAAGGTGTTTTGTGGAAGGTGGCCAGGGGGCAGGAGGAGAAGAGAAGGTTGAAGGCTGTGAGAATGGGGCCCCTGAATCAACCAGCTTTTGCCTTAGATTGTGAGATTCTGTGTATCATTTCATTTGAAAATAGGTAGATGCTGCTTACTTAAACCATTAACACACAAATGCAAATACAGCTGATCCTCATTATTTGTAGATTTCGTATTTGTGAATTGGCCTGTGTGCTAAAATTGATTTGTAATCCCTATGCTTATGGCACTTTCATGGTCATGTGCAGCCATTCCCAGAGCTGGGGAAAATTTGAGTCGCCCGATGCACACGCTCGCAGCTGAGGTTGAATAAATTGATGCCGTGCTGTGTTTCAGCTCTCAACAAGTAACAGGTGAACAAGCGTCCTTTTGCTGGTCTGCTGAATGCTACGTTTCTTGCATTTTATGCTTCTTGTGGGTGATCTCACTGTTTAAAATAACCAAGCACAGAGACCGTCTCGTGTTCCTAAGCACAAGGAGGCTGTGACATGCCTTAGGGAGAAAATGGATGTGTTAGATGAGCTTCGTTCAGACATGAGTTGTAATGCTGTTGGTCGTGAGTTCAGTGTTCATCAATCAACGACATGTATTCAATAAGGTGCTTTTCAACGGAAGCACATACAAAACAGGGCTACGCATTGATCTGAGAATGAAAATGTTGTGACCAGAGGCTTGTAGGAACCTAACCCTTATATTTCTCCTAGGAGCAGCAGTTCATTATTCGGTAATTCAGTGTTTGTTTATAGAACATAACTATGACAATAATGAGAGCTGATGGTAAGTTGAAACTCTGCCATCCAGGAAAGCATGTTACTTAAAAGGCTGCTGAAATTAAAGCTTTTTTTTGTAAAGAAATGTCTTTTCTGTAAACCTGGATTTTCACATTTCTGGGTTGCTTGACGCATGGTTCACCTCATGAGTCTATCTGACTTTGAGACTTGAAGTCCTGGAGGGCTGCCCTGTGCACGTTTTTATATGGGGTCTCTTAATAAACAGACACGTCGTCAATGCCCACTGTCGAGACTGAGACACTCAGGGCACCGTGGCTTGGCCTCGGGTGGATGCTCACCGCTTCTAAGCCGTAGCTGCTGGGAGAGAATGTGCAGCCATTGAGAGCCACTGCTTTTGGGAATGTTGGGTTTGAGATCCAAAGCCGCAGACACCATCAGTCTCCTGCCTGGGAGGTACCAGTGGTCTCTTCAGGTGTCCCCTTATCTGTACCAGGTGTGTCCTTGGAGTCTCTTGAGAGTCCCTGCTTTACCTCCAGGCCAGTTCATTGCTAGGGCAAACTCAAGGATGGCTATTGCTTTTTCGACTTCAATCAGCATTTCGGTGGAAAAGGGGGAAAATGCTTCCTCGAGGACTCCTACTGCTGGCAGGTGAATGTACCTAGACTCAGAAGTCTAAATCCGACTCTGATCATTTTTCTCCTGCTGTGTGACTTGTCTCTCCAATTCGTTCTCTCCTGTTGGGTTTCTGACCGTCCATGTCGTGACTTAGTGTCCTTTCTGTTCCTTTCAGCAAAGTGAATTGAATTCCTTCTTGTGGACCATAAAGCGAGACCCGCCGTCTTACTTCTTTGGCACGATCCATGTTCCATACACTCGGGTGTGGGACTTCATCCCGGACAACTCCAAGGAGGCTTTTCAGCAGAGTAGCATTGTGTACTTCGAGCTGGACCTCACGGACCCCTACACGATCTCAGCCCTCACTAGCTGTCAGATGCTGCCACAGGGAGAGAACCTCCAGGACGTGCTCCCCCGGGACATCTACTGCCGCCTCAAGCGCCACCTGGAGTACGTCAAGCTCATGATGCCCTCGTGGATGACCCCAGACCAACGTGGCAAAGGTCTCTATGCCGACTACCTCTTCAATGCCATTGCGGGGAACTGGGAGCGGAAGAGGCCCATCTGGGTGATGCTCATGGTCAACTCCCTGACGGAAGTGGACGTTAAGTCCCGTGGGGTGCCTGTCTTAGACCTGTACCTTGCCCAGGAGGCCGAGCGGCTGAGGAAGCAGACTGGGGCCGTGGAAAAGGTGGAAGAGCAGTGCCATCCACTGAATGGGCTGAACTTTTCACAGGTAAGACCCTCTTTGTATGAAGGACTTGGCCTTTGATTGTGTGTGAATCCACTGAATTATAATCTAGGAGGTGGACCAGAAGCATAGTTTATCCAAAAATTGTCTTTGCTCAAGAATGTTATTCTGGGGGAACCTGGGTGGCTCGGTCAGTTAAGTGTCTGCGTTCAGCTCAGGTCATGATCCCACGGTCCTGGGATCGAGTCCCGTGTTGGGCTTTGTGCTCAGCAGGGACTCTGCTTCTCCCTCTCCCTCTGCCTGCCACTCCCCCTGCTTGTGCTCTCTCTCTGTCAAATAAATAAATAAAAATCTTTAAAAAAAAGAATGTTATTCTGATGAAAAAATAAGCCTAAGAGTCAGTTATATCAGTTAAAGGTTTTTTCTCTTATTATCCCAACAAATTTTGGCATACCTTTGTCACTTGTTTTAACTTAGGCCATTCATTAACAAGCTGCATTGAGAGGATGTGGACAATGTGAATGTCAGACTGACTGTCACAGGGTATGGCCTGGTTTGAAAATAATGCTGGCCAGGGCTGTTTTAGGTCACCGTGGTCCCTTTGGGATCACTGCTCTCCCTTTTCAGATCACTCCCCCCAGGAAATTCCTTTGTAAGGCCGAGTTATGTTCCTCTTTTCCATAGTTTATAGTCCCTCCCTCAGGACACAAGAATTTAGGTTCATGTTCTAGAAGTTCTTCATTTCTCGTAAGACAAGTGACACTTTATTAAAGTGCCGTTGTTTAATCGGTTTGGTGAAATTTGTTGTTGTTAATGTTTTAAAGTGCATTAGGTGCTTCTGGGGGCCAATGGGAATTTCGCAGTATGAAATAAGTAGATTTTACTTAAAAAAATTTTTTTTAAAGATTTTATTTATTTATTTGACAGAGGGAGATATAGTGAGAGAGGGAACACAAGCAGCGGGAGTGGGAGAGGGAGAAGCAGGCTTCCTGCTGAGCAGGGAGCCTGATGTGGGCCTCGATCCCAGGACACTGGGATCATGACCTGAGCTGAAGGCAGATGCTTAACGACTGAGCCACCCAGGCGCCCCATTTAATTGAAGTATAGTTGACATACAACATTACATTAGTTTCAGGTGTACAACATAGTGATTTGACAGTTATATACACTATGAAATGTTCACCACAATAAGTATGGTTAACATCTGTGACCATACAAAGTTGTTACTATTATTGACTATATTGAAATAAGTGTTCTTTTTTTGCAGATATTCTCAGTGGTTGGCCTTGGGAGGTTGGACCTCAGAATAAAAGTCAACCCTCTAGGCCTTAGCAGATATTGAAAGGCTGAACTGGGGCTGTTACTTAAAGAACTTAAGGACATTCAAGAGCCTAAAAATAGTGTTCCTGAGTTGATAATAAAATTTGTAGGGAATTTAATTTACCTGACTAAGATTCTATATTAATAAACACTCAGGTGCTAAAATACAGTATTTGTTTAGCACATTGAGATTTATTGACGAATTAAGGGACCAGTAGTTGTCCTATTGATCTCTTGGGGGAGTTTTCTTGCATTATTTTGGAAACCCAAAGAGTCAGTATTCTAATGTTTCCAATGTCTGCATTTAATACAATGTTTTCTAAAAGGCAAGTGCTTTGATTTAAAGGCTCATTGATTTTGACCTTACAAGCTTGAAACCTGTGAGCATTTTTGCCCGAGCTAAGCCTTCTTTCATACTTCCAATTGGGAAGGGAAAAGGCTTGGAAGTAAAATATTATCTTAAGCAAGGTATCATTGTGTTTTTTTAAAAAGATTTATTTATTTGGGGGAGAGAGAGAGAGCATGCACAAGTGGGAGGGGCAGAGGGAGAGAGAATCTCAAGCAGACTCTGCGCTGAGCAGGTAGCCAGTCACGGGATTCGATCCCATGACGCATGAGATCATGACCTGAGCGGAAACCGAGAGTCGAATGCTTAACTGACTATACCAGCCAGGTACCCCAAGCAAGGTATCCTTGAAGGAAGGTGTGTCGCACCATTTTTTAAGATAATAAATACATTTCAGAAACATTTTAGAGCACTATAGTTATATACTAGAGTGTCATTTGATTTTGTGACACCTTCTTAAGGTTCAAGTAGGTATTTAATATTCATAAACTAAATTTTTTTTTATAAGACCTTGAGGCTAAGCTAGTGAGTTTAGAGTTGTTTAAATTTAGGAGGGACAATTGTATGACGTTCCTGAGACTCTTTTTGGGGTGTAACTTCCTATGTTTCATTTATAAGCAGTAAAATTCAACGTTAGCCAATAGGTCAATGACATTTTTTTTTTTTTTTAAAGATTTTATTTATTTGACAGAGAGAGACACAGCGAGAGGGGGAACACAAGCAGGGGGAGTGGGAGAGGAGAAGCAGGCTTCCCGCTGAGCAGGGAGCCCGATGCGGGGCTCGATTCCAGGACCCTGGGAACATGACCTGAGCCGAAGGCAGACGCTTAACGACTGAGCCACCCAGGCGCCCCAAGGTCAATGACATTTAACATAAACCTATATCCATATAACCACTACTTGGATTGATTTATTGAACATTTCCATCATCCCAGAAAGTTAGCATGAAGTTTTCTTGCAGCATAACTATACAGAAAAGTGCACGTGAATTTTCACAAACAGTCACGTGCCCAGCACTCGGGGCTGGAAACAGAACGGCACCAGCTCCCCAGAAGCCCCCTGGCCCCCCTCCCATCTACTCCACACTCCCCAACCAAGGATGACCACTCTCCTGAAAGTCTTGGAGCAGGTAATTACCCCGTCTGCCCCCTTTAGGGGGTTAGGCTTCTTTTGCTTAGCCTTCCCCACTTGATTCACCACGTTGCTGTGTGTAGTTGTCCATCATTAGTTCTCACTGCTGTGTGGAATTGAAGAATTCCATCAGAGGCTTTGGGGTGGCGGTTGATGTAGTCTCCCTTCTCAGTAAGTCCAGAGAACAGTAAGATCATCTGCATTCATTCTGATAGAAGCTGAGCCTAATGCATTCCCTTGGGTCCTTTTCTTTTTTTTTTTTAAAAAGATTTTATTTATTTATTTGAGAGACAGAGAGAGAGAGCATGAGAGAGGGGAGGTCAGAGGGAGAAGCAGACTCCCTGCCGAGCAGGGAGCCCCATGCGGGACTCCATCCCGGGACTCCAGGATCATGACCTGAGCCGAAGGCAGTCGCCCAACCGACTGAGCCACCCAGGTGCCCTCCCTTGGGTCCTTTTCTTTTGCCCCTTTGAGGAGTGGTTGGTTCCTTCCTCTTTGTTCTCTGTAGCTCTGAAGAAGGACGTCAGGGGGAGCCTGACTCTGCCCTGAGACAGGGAGATGGCCAGGTCCTGCAGGCTCCTGAGCAGCTGCCAGGAAGAGGCGGAGGAGAGACTGAGTCTTCCTTGAGGCCGGGGCAGGCCGCCTGGGAGGAGTCCCGTGGCCCTATACTCCAGGGCTCCCCACCCTCCTCTTAGATTGTCGGGTGGAGGCAGCTGGAGCCTGAGGCACCGCTGAGGCTGGAACGCTGTGCTGGCAACAGGAGAAGCAATGGACCCAGAGCCAGATGTACTGGGGTTAGAGTTCCTGCACCATCACCAGTGTAGGACTTTGAGCTGTTCCCTTAACTTCTCTGAACTTTGTTTTCTCATCTTTAAATGGGGCTAATAATACTTGCCCCCTACCATCCTGTTGTCAGAAGCCAATAAAACAGTAAATTGGAAAACGCTTCATAAATACTATACAGGTATAAGGGGAAGAGAACTAACATATAATGCCTTCTGTGAGCCAGGCCTCATCGGTAATTTTACATTTAATCTTCAGAATTTCACAAGATGGGCAAGCATCATCCCCATTTTATAGGTGAGAAAACTGAAGCTCAGTGCGCTTAAGAAACTTGCCCATGATTGCATAACCAACAGATGGAGGAATTTGGGTTTGATTCCAGATGTATTAAAGGTCATGGTGACTTTGAGTCTCCAAAAGGTGTGGTGGTGAGGGTGAGACCTTGGAGATTTGAGTTGCAGTGAAAGATTCTGGGCTTCTGTTGTCTAATTTATTAGCCATTGGCCACGTATGGCTGGGTTTTCAGCACTTGAAATGTGGCTAGTGTGACTTAGGAAGTGAACTTTAAATTTTATTTTATTTTATTTTTAAAGATTTTTATTTATTTATTTGAGACAGAGAGAATGAGAGACAGAGAGCATGAGAGGGAGGAGGGTCAGAGGGAGAAGCAGACCCCCCGCAGAGCAGGGAGCCTGATGTGGGACTCGATCCTGGGACTCCAGGATCATGACCTGAGCCGAAGGCAGTCGCCTAACCAACTGAGCCACCCAGGCGCCCTAAATTTTATTTTATTTTAGTTAATTTGAATTAAAATTTAAAAACTGATCATTGATCCAGTTATTGGGAAACTTTTAAGTGTGTTTGGAACACCTTGGGCATGTGGATCTCCTTTCTCAACTATAAATAATACGAAATTGAACTACAAATCAAATGTTTTGATGCAAATTTAGTATCCAACGTGAGATGTCAGGTGAGTGGAAAATACATGACAGATTTTGAAAACTAAGTATGAAAAAAGAATGGATAACTTTTTATACTGATTACCTGTTGAGATGATAATGCTTTGGATGTACTGGGTTAAATTAAATAGATCATTAAATTTAATTTCACCTGTTTCTTTTCTTTCTTTTTTAATGCAGCTATTAGAAAACTTCAAATTAGATATGTGGTTCACACTCTGTTTCTGTTGAATAGCAGTGATCCAGATTGTTTCTGGATGCGTGTGTCTGAGGCAGGTCCACTGGGAGTCCATGCTGCCTGTGATGCATCCCCTCACTGGACCCTTTGCCCGTGTGCCTAGCCAGGGCTCCGGGGAGCCTCTAAATGCCGATGGCTGCCCTTTCTGGTGTAACCGGCCCGGGTCAGCTTTTCTCCATTGAGTTGTGATGCTCTTTGTTTTTAGCATATCATTACACACACACATTCTCTCACACCCACGCACGCACGCACCACAATGCACGCACCACGCGCAAATGCGTGCCCTCCCTCTGCCTCTGCACTTCCTATTTTGTTCCATGGATCTGCTTGCCCCTTTCTGTGTTAATATCACATTCTTAGCGACTGGATTTAAATATTTCCTTAATGATTTTGATTATCATTTTGATGATGGTTTTGTTAATTTCTAGGTCAGTGTGGGCAGAACTGACATTTTCCCCCATGTTAAGCCCAATAATCCGGGAAAATGCCATCCTTTCCATTTATTTGATTGTATTTCAGTCTTATTATTTTGTAGAATTCTTGATCTAGATTTTGCTCAAGTCGTAAGTTTACTCATTGTTTTTAATAAAAATCTCGCTGGTGTAAAGACTCTCTTCTCAATGTGTTCTCTATCTGGTTACTGATTTTTATATATTAATTTAACCACGGAGTTGAAATTGTGTATTTTAACAATGGTAGTTGATCCTCTTGCTTTCTTAGTGACCAGATACATCATTGACAAATAATTATTTTGTCTTTACCTTTCTGCAGTTTGTCTCATTTCTTCTTGCCCTCATGTGTTGGTTAGGATACCTAAAACAGCGTTAAGTAGTAGTGGTAACAAAGGGCATTTTTTCTTTCCCCAACTTGAATGAGAATGGCTTTATTATTTCACCATTAAATGCAACGCTGGTAGTTGATTAGTCTTTCTGATGTGAATGAAATGTCCTTGAATTTCTGTTTTACTAGGAATTTTTTTTTAAGATTTTATTTATTTATTTGACAGAGAGAGAGAGAGCACAAGCAGGGGGAGCGGCAGGCAGAGGGAGAAGCAGACTCCCCGCTGAGCAGAGAGTCCAACACAGCTCCATCCCAGGACCCCATCATGACCTGAGCCGAAGGCAGACGTTTAACCAACTGAGCCACCCAGGTGTCCCTGTTTTACTAGGAATCTTATCAGAAGTAGTAGTTGTTATTAGTGGAAGCAATTGTTGAGTTTTATTAAGACCCTTTTTTGGTCTCTGTTGTGATGCCTTTTTTTATTGAGATGTAACTGACACGTAACATCAGTTCCAGATATACAACATAATTATTTGATGTTTGTACACATTGTGAAATGGTCACCACAGTAAGTCTAGTTAACATCTGTCACCGTACATAGTTAACAAAACTTCTTGTGATGAAGACTTTTAAGATCTCTTCTTTTAGCAACTTTCAGTGATGTCTTGATCTATGACTTTCTTTGTCCCTCTATCCATAGACTTCTCAGTATTGAACTGTCCCTGCCCAGCTGACCCTAAACTTCAAAAACCAGTGTGTGAGTTCACTAAGAGTTACCCTCCTAGGCTGCCGTTCCTATATTCATTTGTCAACACATCCATTGAATTCCTGCTGAGCATGGTGCTACGTAAAAAAAGGATAAGATGTAATCTGATTGTTGCTCCCCAGAACTTGAGGTCTTTATGACACAGGTAATCAGGTTCTCCAGGACAGGATTCTTCACTGTTTTCCTAGGACTTAGCACCATGGTCCGCACTGGTAGATGCTCAATCAGCTTCTGTGGGGTAAATGATTGAAGGCCTCTTTCTGTTCTAGATCCCTCACGATTCCATTATTTTCCCTACATCTCTCTCCCCCTGCACATCTCCCCTACCACCCGAGAGCTAAGGGTTCCCCTCAGCTGTCTGGATTTGGCATGAGGGAAATGAGGCTTCCTTCCTGTCTGTGGATTTGATCTGGCCGTCTCAGGGCAGATGCCGTGTTTCCCGCTCCAGGATGCAGTCAGGTTGTAGCGCCTCTTCTTTCACCCCAAGTTCCTGCCTGCTTGTACTGTTACGTGCACTGCCATTCCTTGTGTGCAGAAAGCAGATGAACTTGGAGCCGGAGGCTTAGTGATGCAGGGCTCACCTGTGAGTCCCCTGCCTGCCTTCCCAGCTGCATAGGTGGGTCCCCATTAAAGACTCAAAGAGTTCCCTGGAGAAATGATCTTCCTAAATCCCATTTCCACGGTCACACACCACCAGATATCCATGCACAAGCTCCAGGCGTGGGGTGCTGTCTGTCGGCTTCCCCCGGGGGGCTGACCAGAACAAATCTGGCTGACCAGAGGATTCTCCTGCCCGCTTCCCAGTGATGGACTGGATGTCATGGGGGATGGGGTGGGAATTTGGAACAGCCCCGGTCTTCTCAGCATTGGAGTCTGTCTTTGGGACCCAGTCACATCTAGGTTTGGGGTCTGAGTCACAGGACCCAAAAGCTAACATGAATGAAGCCAGGAGGCCTGGGGTTGCCCTCTGCTTCCCACATGTAAAGCCTGCATCTTTGGGCTTTCTGGATCCCAAGGTACTGAAGTTGGTTGGATGTGGACGTCCTGTGCCAACCCCAGAGTGCTCTTTAGATGATGCGTAAGGGTTCTCATGATCTGAATTGCTGTTGCGCAGAATCGTTTCTGGTACTGTTTACTCTTGCCAATAGATGGCACTAACATATTTCATATTTGCCTTTTCACCTGTCACTTCTGCCGTCCCTTCCAGTAGCTGGTGTCACTGCCAGTTCTTGCCCTCTGCCCTAGGACCCTAACGACTCATTCTCTCTGCTGAAAAGCCTTTTTTTTCCCCCCACAAAGTGAAACCTTAAACAACGGTTTGGGCCCAGTGGACATACCTCCTGAGTCTTATGAAAGAGTGCATTTCTTGAGTCACAGTTTTGGTGTGTTGGGAAGATGGGGACTTTTCTTCTTTGGAGCAAGTTCGCTTTCGATGGATCAGTTCCCAAAGAGAAGAAACCATTGGCTCTAGGAGGGGCTCTGGTCCAGGAGGGGCAGAGTGGTGGAGGCAGCCCCTGGCAGGGTGGATTCCTGGAAGGGATGCCGTCTGTGTGACTCCATCTCTGGCTGTTAAGGGCCAGATGGATGGAGGAGAGGCATGAGCTGGGGAGGTGCCGGCTGGTCTGAGAAAGCCTCTTGAGTACTGGAGGTCAGATTCTTAGGAGGGTGTGGACCGGCCAGGCCCAGGATAGCCCAATCCTAGGAAAGCATGGGGTGCCTTGTTTTGTAGTACTTTGCAGGCCACAGATCTCTGTTCCCAGAGGCTATGGCAAGAGTGCTGGTGGGTCAGCGAGCAGAGGCCCCATTGGGGTCAGTTTCCTGTTAGAATAACCCTGGTGGACGGCTTGGGGTCATGGTGAGACCGAGCAGGGCTGGCCTGGGCTCTTTGGTCTCCCGTTTTCTCCCATCCAAGTACTAACCAAGCCCAACCTTGCTTAGCTTCCGAGATCAGCCGAGACCTGGCGACTTTAGGGTGTGGTATGGCCATAGACTCCAGTTTTCTAATCCATTTCCGCTTCTCAGTGCTGCCACCTGCCAGATTCACAAGTCTGACTTGCTGAGGGAGTTCCTGCTCCCTAGTCATAAATTCCAGTAAAAGCAGATGGTCTCATCTTTGAAACTGATCATGACACTGATGGGTGACTTTGTCACATTTTCCATAATGGAAATGGAATGTGCTTGAAGATGGAGATCTTGACATTTTATTTTTCCTGGGTAGGTTTGGCTTAAAGTAAAGGCCTAGAAAAAAAATATATGAGCTCTTGGGGCACCTGGGTGGCTCAGTTGGTTAAGTGTCTGCCTTCGGCTCAGGTCATGATCTCAGGGTCCTGGGATTGAACCCAGCGTTGAGATTCCTGCTCGGGGGGGGAATCTTCTTCTCCCCCTCCCTCTGTCTCTTCCCCAGCTTGTGTGTGCGCTCGCTCTCTCTCTCAAATAAATAAATAAAATCTTAAAAAATATATATATGCTCCCTAAAAGGGAAGTGGTTTCTAAAATATAGGCAGATTTGTTTGTGAGCTCAAACACTCTAAATAGTGACCTCTTCAAGGCAAGTGAGCTGTGCCTCAGCATACGTTGTCCCTTCTGCCGGGAACCCTTCCTCGTGCTGTTCCTCATGCGGGCTGATTAAGCTTACACATTATTTCCTCCATGAGGAATTCCCAAAGCCAAAGTTGGCCCTCCACTGTTCTTAGCGTTCCTGTGGAAGCCTCTGCTGGAGCCCTGATGACTGCCTTTCTCAGAGGTGCAGCCTTTTTTTTTTCTTCTTTTTTTAAAAGATTATTTATTTATTTATTCGAGAGAGAGAGAGAGAGAGAGAGAGAGCACAAGGAGCGGGGAGGAGCAGAGGGAGAGGGAGAAGCTGACTCCCATCTGAGCATGGAGCCTGACAAAGATGACAACGAAGATGATGCGGGGCTCAGTCCCAGGACCCTGGGATCATGACCTGAACTGAAGGAGACACTTAACCGACTGAGCCACCCAGGCGCCCCTCAAAGGTGCAGGCTTCTGGGGAAGGCTACGCCATGCTCTCTTGGTCCTCATACCCCGGCTCCTAGCGCAGTGCCTGGCGCACAGGAGGGGCTCGCGAGTGGTTATAGGACAATGGGCGGGCTGCTGCGGAACGTGCCAGTGAGGCTGGTGGGACATGGTGAGCTTGTAGATGCCTTGGCTGTAATGGGACACAACACGAGTGTGTGCTAATTACTTAAAGGAGGTGAATACAGCCTTTCTAACTGTGTTAAGACCAGCCGGTTAAAATACACGGTATGGGCAACCTTTTCGCTTTTATTTCACTCTTACGCTTTTTTACATTCCTTCGCACCGTTGTTCTGTGATAGTGTCATGTTCTTATGCATAGCGGGGTGAAGTGCTGCAGTCAGGGTAAATGCTCTAGGAGCCTGTGACATCTCGCCCCTGAATCAGCCTTGGGCCTGCTTGCACACAGAGCATCAACATAGCCCTTGTGAAGGACACTGTCTCCAGACGTGGGAAGTCCAGGCTGGACCATTAGCCCACCCAGGGAGGTCTTCCACGGCATTTCTTCACCTTGGCCTTCCCTTTTGCTTTCTTATTTTTGGACCAGAAGTGGAAAATTGAATCAACTGTGTACCTTATGGCCGGCTGTGATTTTCACGAGCTTCCAGAGACTTGAGCTCTATGTTTCCACCTGGGAACAGGCCTGCTCAGGATTTGAGTCTTCTTCCTTTTTTTTTTTTTTAAACAACTGGTCTTTATTTGGGACATATTTCTTCAGCACTCAGCATGGGCTAGGTCCTCTGTTTCTTATTTTAGGGACTCAAAGACAAAGCTGGTGGCGATCCTGTCATCCCCTGGCTCTGGGCTGCCTCTCTAAAGTCCAAAGTGAAGTTAAACAAAAGGCGGTATTTTTGTGCACCTGCATGGACACCACACGTGCTGCTGGCATTCTGACCTCCGCTGATCTGACCCTGCTCCGCTCCTTTTGGGGTCATAAGAGAAGCACTTCAAGGGATGCTGCGGTCTCATTTCTGCTCCATGTCCCTGCCTCCTCCCTGGTGAACTAGGCTGGGGGCAGAGCACTTCCTTGATGCCCCAGCAGCCAGTTCTTTCATGGTGGACCAGCTCCGGGACGCCTGTAGACTCTAGGAATAACTCCCAGCATATCTCTTTAGGTGGGGATGGGAGAGTATGAGCCCTCTGTCCCTCCTCCACAGTCCACCTCCCAAGCAGGGGTGGGTGAGGCATAGTCTACCTTGCTTGGAGGAGATGGGGGAAGGGAAAGGGGAAGGAGCTGGGTGGGACTGGACCAGCTGTTCCCTGGGGCCCTGCAAGGAGCCAAAGTCTCAGCAGGATGAGGTACTCTGTGGCCCAGCGATGGAGTGAGGCTGCCCCGGACTCTGGAGGGGGACGTTGGTGGCGTTGTATGGTGTCACACCTTGGGCATCATGGCACGTCTTCTCTGCTTCTCCACTATCCTTCCTGACGCATTTTGTGCTGCCTTTACTCCCCGCACCCTTCCATGAGGCCCTTCCTTTCCTTTCATGGTCATTCAGGCCTTCAAAGGGAGTGAGTGGGGCTTTGGTGCCAGCCTCAGCAAAGGCTGTGGAATCATAAAATGTGGATGACAACATGAGAGACCTGAGGGGTTGCCTTACCCCATCCCTGGGGTCCCTGACTCCATTCCAGGCGAGCCTCTGCTCTTGGCAGGTACGTTGAGTAGGCGAGGTTGCTTATCACTGAACAGAATATCCTCGTGGGGTACTGCTGACTGACTTCTCAGGGAGGGGACAGCTCTGGGATGCTCTGTGCTGTCTGGGGCTTCAGTGGGGCCCCCAGTTTGCCCGGGACTGGGCAGCCATGTTTGCATTTGCAGCGGTCATGGTCATAAGCTGGACACCATCTGATGAGACCGCTGATGTTGTAGACCCAGCCCAGGCCCAGAAGTGATTCTGAGATGCTGTAGGGTCAAAAGTCCTCCAGCACTGGGCAGAGGGAACATGTTTGTAGACATTTGAGACAATCCGTGACTGAACCCAAGCTCAGGGGCCTGACACCTGCCTGTGCCCCTGCCCCACCCTCCCTCCACTCCCCTGCTGCTCCCGCCTTCCTTCCTGGATTCGAACTTGCAATGTCCTTTTCAGCTCCTCCTTTTGGACTCCTGTTCTTGTCACCTTGCCCAAATTCTGCAGCTGTACCCTGGGTTTCTATTATGGACTGAATTGTGTCCCCCCCACCCCAATTCATATTTTGAAGCCCTAACCCCAAGTACCTCAGAATGTGACTGTATTTGGAGATAGGGTCTTGAAAGAGGTAATTAAGTTAAAATGAGATCACCAGGGTGGCCTCAAACTCAATATGATCAGCGTCCTTTTGAGAAGAGGACATTAGGACACAGACACAAAAGGAGCGAGGACCATGTGAAGAGACAGAAGACAGCGGTCTACAAGCCATGAGGAGAGGTCTCTGGAGAAATGAACCCCACCGACACTGTAATCTCTGACTTTCGGCCTCTAGAACTGAGAGAAAATACAGTTCTGATGGTTAAGTCACCCTGTCTGTGGTGCTGTGTTATGGCAGCCCCAGCAAACTAACACAGCCCCTTCTGTCTGGCCTTTCCACTTCATCCCCGAGGAATAGACCAGAAAGGCAAGAAGAAAACTCCACTCTTGTGCTACCAGGATCCATTTACTGATCCTCCCTTCTTCTGCTTATTTCCTTTCTCTTTCTCCTTGTCCTCTGTTTCTCTCTCTTTTTTAGATATTATGTATTTATTTGTCAGAGAGAGAGCACAAGTAGGGGGCGTGGCGGCAGAGGGAGAAGCAGGCTCCCCACTGAGCAAGGAGCCTGACGTAGGACTCAATCCCAGGACCCTGGGATCATGACCTGAGCCGAAGGCAGACGCTTCACTGACTGAGCCACCCAGGCATCTCTGTCCTGTTTCTCTTTTCTAACTTCGAGGCAAGAATACCTATATTCTGAGCTGTCACACCCCACAGTAGAGCAGGGAAAGAGGGGGAAGGGAGGGTTGAGAGAGGTGAAGAATGTGTGAGGTGGAAAGGGGAGGGCCAGAACTGCAGCCCAAAAGGAGGGGCTGACAAGGACCTTGGAGGGAGGGAGAGACAGTCTCAAACAGACTCAGGGCTGAGCTTGGAACCTGTCGCAAGAGTCCGATGCTCAACTGACTGAGCCACCCAGATGCCCCCCCAGGCTACTTTAATATTGAGCTGGATTTTCAAGGGGAGGCTAGGATTGAGACAGGCAGAGGAAAACGAGGGAGATATTTCAAAAGGGCCAACAGTGCAGGCAAACCCGGGGACAAACATGCTGTGCTGGCCAAATGGGGGCAGGCTGGGTGGACTCCATGAGCATTTGTGTAGGGCGGGATGGAGGGCGATGCTGGAGAGGGTTTGAGTGTGAGGCTGGGAAATCTCCGTGCACCGAGCGGTTTTCAGGGAGAAGTGGGAGCTCCCAGAGCAGTGTTGCAGGTCAGTGCATCTGGCAGCCGAGTGTGGGCTGGATAGGGCTGCCACCCCGGTCACTGCCGCAGGTGTGTGCCTCTTAGGTCATAGCCTCTTAGCTAAGAGCTATCGCCCTGTTAGTCCAGGCCCTGGGGCCAGCAAGAGAGCGACACTGTGAGACTGGGAACTGGGCTCTCTGTGGACTAGAGTTTGTTTGTCGTACAAGGGAAACCTGACAGAGAGCTGATAATGGATATTGGAGAAAATACAAAATAAGAGAACATCCGGAGCGGGTTGGACTCTCGAAGTAATACAGTATGTAGCCATTTAGATGAACTGCTTACCACTTATGCCTAATTAGCCCCGGTAACAGTTCTGAGTGTGGCTAAGTGGGTCACTTAGCTTTATTGTGCTTTTAATTTGGTTCTTCATATGATTCTTCATCGTCTGTTGTTCTTGAAGCTTGTATGTCTTGTCAGAACTTTAAAAAACATAAAGGAAAATTAACTTTCAGGGCAACAGAAGTTAAAAGAATGGAGATTTCTGGGGAGCGGCTGAGATCCTCCGCAAGCACTTAGCAGAGGTGGTTACTTTCTCTAGGCCTTGGAGATAAGAGATTGGTTTTGTTCTTATTGTTACCTCAGCATTGTGTGGGATTTGGGGGAAGGAGGTGTATTAGTTAGCTGGGGCTGCAATCCCAGAATACCACATACAGGGGAGTGTAAGCAGCAGAAATTTGTTTTCTGGCAGTTCTAGAGGGTCAAAGTACAAAATCAGGGCACAGGTTTGGTTTCTGGTGAAGGCTCTCTCAGCTTACAGATGGTCGCCTTTTTGTTGTGTCCTCATGTGCCCTTTTCTCTGTGTGTGTGTGTGTGGGGGGTGAGGCTGGGGGTTGCTTTGGTGTCTCTTCCTCTTCTTTTTTTTTTTTTAAAGATTTTATTTATTTATATGACAGAGAGAGACAGCAAGAACAGGAACACAAGCACGGGGAGTGGGAGAGGGAGAAGCAGGCTTCCCGCCGAGCAGGGAGCCCGATGCGGGACTCGATCCCAGGACCCCGGGACCATGACCCGAGCCGAAGGCAGACGCCCAACGACCGAGCCACCCAGGCGCCCTCTTCCTCTTCTTTTTATTTATATATTAATTTTTTAAAAAATATTTTATTTATTGTCAGAGAGAGAGAGAGAGAGAGCACAAGCAGGGGGAGCGGCCGGCAGGGGGAGAAGCAAGCTCCCCGCTGAGCATGGAGCCCGATGCAGGGCTCGATCCTAGGACCCTGGATCATGACCCGAGCCGAAGGCAGACACTCAACTGACTGAGCCACCCAGGTGTCCCTCTCTTCCTCTTCTTCTAAGGACTGCAGTCCTATCAGATCAGGGCCCTACCCTTATTACCTCATTTAACCCTAATACCTCCTTAGAAGCCCTGTCTCCAAATCCGGTCACACTGGGGGTCAGGGCTTCATCTTGTGACTTTGGGGGTGGGTGGGTGGCACAGTTCAGTTTGTGACAGGAGGCCCATCTGACATCAGGGCAGGATGCGGACTGGGTGGAAGGGAGAGAGAGTGGGCAGGAGGCCTGACTGAGGAGAGAAGGAGAGGAGAGGCGTGGAGGGTGTTCAGGGGGTGGCAGGCAGAGAAGAGAGGGAAGGCCTGGTCGGCCTGGTGCATTCTGCCAGGTCTCTCTATGTGCTCTTGAGCTCTTCAGGAGCCACCATCATTTACAAAAGGACAACTTACCAAAGGACAGGTTGGAATGTTACCAAAGTTTCTGTCATCCTCATGCTTGAGTCTTTTTGCTGTGAAGAGCCCAGGTCCAAGTTCTTAGGGGCGCTTTCCCTCCCAACCCCCTGGAAAGCAGAGCTCAGTGTCCAAAGAAGTGTGTGGAGGCTTTACCTCCCATGTCAGGCAGTGTGTATTAACGTGACAAGAAAAGAAGCAGAATTTCTCACCGTCTTGCTTTGAGGGGCCAGTCTAGACTATTCCATGGGAATAGACTCCTTTCAGGTAGAGGAGGAGGAGGGGTTTTACAGAGTGGCTGGAAGGGAGAAAATAAATGAGCTTGAGGAGGACATCCCCACTGCCTGGATACCCAGGTGAGATGGGAGAGGCAAGGACCAGAAATCCTCAAGGGGGGCTCGAAACAATATCAGGGCGGAATGTTCTGAGGACAAGGAAGACCTTCCCCTACTGCTCTCCAACTACAAGGGGCTGAATGGCTCTCAAAAGTGAACTAAGAAAAAAGACACAACAGCCCACCGCCCCAGAAGGTGAGGCCTGTGCCTGAACAGATGCGAGCCCCTTTGTTCACAGAGCTGGGAGGCTTGTGGGGTGGTGCGGGGCTAATGTGAGCCGCATAATGGGCGGTGCCTTTCATATGCAGAGCAGCCCTCTGATCTGAGGGGGATGAAAGTGCTGCAAAGTGGAGAGGCTCGATGGGGGGCCTTTGTCTTTGACAAAACAGGCATCTGCCGGACTCGAACCCCCTCGCCCGCTCCTTCAGCCCATGGGCTCCCGCAACAATGCCCCAACTGGGACCTGGGTCTCCCCACAGCTGAAGAAGTCTCAGGAAAGAGAAAGAAGCATGCTGCAAATGTTGGACAGGGAGCTTAATCGATTCTTTCCACAGCCTAAAAAGACAGGGAGAGAGAAGGGCTGTAGGGAGGCAAGGGGAGAGCGGAAGGGGAGACATGGTGGTGGTGGGGGGTGTTAGCGGGATGGGGTGGGGGCGGGTAGCAGGAAGGAAGGGTGGCATTTGAACACTGGAGTAAACTGTCCGGTAGTAAGCTTGTTACTTTTCTGAAGACAGTGCAGATGGGGTGAGTATGTGTCATTGGAGGGATGGAGAAGAGTATGCAGCTAATAAGACATGTTTTGGGGTGGACTGATACTTTTTTTAAAAGACAGTATAAGCAAGCACAATATGAAAGCAGACATCCATCTGGCTCACTCTGTTTCCAGAGGGGAAAAGAAAGTCCCTTCAAGTCTCTGTGCTCTCAGAAACTCTATGCTAATTGTAATAATTTCCAATAGTTCTTCCTTTCTTCCTGTTTCTTACCCTTCTTGAAATCTTAACCAATACTCAAAACAAAGCACTTGGCATTTGGCCTAGAGATTTTCTGCTTGTGGATGATTTTTGAGTCTATTCTGTGGGGTCGATGTACTCCTTGGCCATAAGGCTGATGGTGCTGTGTGTCATTGACAGGACGTCCACCTAGTTGTCATGGGCATGGCTTGGGGGGGAGTGGACAGACATGTCCTATGTAGGGCTGTCCCTTCAGGGGCTGTGGTTTGGGTAGGGAGTTGGGAGAGGAGGGAGCATGGTGATTTTGGCATCTTTCTTCTGTCTAGCAGGAGAGAGGGTCTGAAATAAGAGGACTGACCTCACATAGTGATCTCTGGGTGAGGGGCATTTGTTAATAGACGCAAAGAGTGACTTTGAGGCTGTCTCTGAATCTTTTTACCTGAGTGGTACCGTTATAACCAGGATATAGGGCATTCAGGAGAAGTAGGTATACTGCATGTCCTTGCTCAGAGGTGCATGGGTCCTAAGCAGTCGGGCCTTGCCTTGGAAGAAGTAGGCTTTAGACACCCTGGAGAGGTCAAGGCTGGTCTTGCTGCCATCCTGCTGTTCTTCTACCCAGCTTCTCACTGGAAAGAGCATGAACTTAGGAGGCCATGGATCTGGGATTGAATCCTGGCTCCCTCCTCATTTCTTATCTTTTTGACTTGGGGCAAGATACTGAACCTTTCTGAGTCCGTTTCTTCCTCTGTAAAATAGGGTTGATGAAACAAAATCATTGTAGTGAGGAATAAACTAGAGAACCTCTGTAGAGGACCCAGTGCATAACAGACTTTTGATAGAAGCTCGCGGTTACCTTTGCTCCTACAACCCTAAGTGGTTGGGCTTATTTGTACCTAATCAGTACCCTCTTATACCCCATCCCTGTTGATACATGTTTACACCCTTGGTTCCTCTTGCCTCGTTTTATTCTTAGGCATTCTTGTCACGCTAGCAGGAGAAACCGGGACAGCATTAGGGGTTGAGTTTTATTTCTGAATCCAGTAGTTTGCCACCTTACATGCCCTTATTCCAAGTGTCTGTCTTGGAGTGATCGGTTCAGGAGCCGATCTTGTCAGTGATTTGTTCTGGAGCCGATCTTGTCAGTGATTGGCTCAGGATCCTGGTTTTAAGCCAATCAGCATGCAGAATTCTTCTGGCTTCTCCCATTGGTGTAGGTGTGAGCATGTGTCCTAAGTTGGCCCAAATAGATGGAAGAGAGGGGAGGTTAGAACAGAGGTGTTTGCTTGCCCTGGCTTGACTTGAATTTTCTAGTTATAAGGGTGGTCCAAAAATTAAGCAGGTGCATAGGCCAGGGGAGCCCTGACCTTACTACGCTCCTCTGCTTTTGGCTTTCTGCTGTGTCCGAGTCTGTTTCCTTATGATTTAAACCAACTTAGGTTCTGTTCATCCTGATTCCCACTGTCCCTAGTTACAGGATAACTGCTCCATATAAACTCCCCATTCCTTACCTGGAGTCACCATTTTTCTTTACCGTTTTATCAAATATGTATTTTAAACAATATAGTGTTTGGTCTTGTTTTTGAATTATTCTATAAATGGAACTATACTATATATTTTCTTCTGTGTCTTGCTCGTTAACCCAAATTGTGTGATATTCATCCATGCTAATGTGTGTGGCTACTATTCATCTTCACTGTTGTGTGGCCTCTACCACAATTTCGTAGTTCTCTTCTTGATGGACATTTGGGCTGTTTTCAGGGTTTGGCTGTTCCAAATTATTTTGCTATAAACATTCTCACGGTAGTCTCCTAGAACCCACATGTGAGAGTTTCACTCCCACTAGCTATGGTTTTCCTTTCTATTTAATTAAACTATAGGAAGGGAAGCTGGGATGACTCTCTTGGGACACTTCTATGAGCCTCGGTCTTCCTTTTCTGACTCCTCTTTAATTGGCCTCAAAGGTTACTGTCTTCTTGGTCTCAGGAATTAGATACCTGTGATCTCCAGCCACTTGCCACCTTCTGCTGGCTCCACAATGACCCCCTCGCCGATCCCCAACACAGCCTTAGACACGCTATTTCCTTCTACCAAGAGATGAGACCACCGTTTTTGTAGTAGGACTGGCTTCTTCAAATTCTTTGAGAGCCTACCCACCTGGGTCTCTCACCTGCAGAACCTGACCTAGCCATAGATTGGCTCCTCCTGTTTGTGAGATGCCCTAGATCCTTCCTGGTAGGGCTGTGGTGAGGGCAGGAGCGGGGTCTGTTGCCCCTATATTTGTTTCCTAGGGCTACCCTAACAAAGTCCCACAGACTGATGGCTTAAAACAACAGAAATGTATTCTCTCCTACTTCTGGAGGCTGGAAGTCCCAAGTGAAGATGTCAGGTCAGCAGGGCCATGCTCCCTCTGAAGGGCCTAGAGGAGAATCCTGCCTTGCCTCATCCAGCTTCTAGTAGTTGCTGGCAGTTTTGGCCTTTCTTGGCTTATGGATGCATCCCTCCAACATCACACGCCTGTTTTTTCACCATGCGCCTCTACAGTATCTTCCCTCTGTGGGTGTCTGTCTGTCCACATTTCCCCTTCTTGTCAGGATACCATTCCCGCTGGATTAGGGCCACCCTAATGACCTCATCCTAACCTGATTACATCTGCAAAGACCCTATTTCCAAAAGGTCACATTCACAGGTAATGGGGATTAGGACGAACATATCTCTTGGGGGGAGAAAAGTCAACCCATAACATCCTCTTTTTCACCCCCTCTGCTGCCTCTATGGCTGGTTATGGAGATGACCTTTGGATTGACTTGTCTTGCCTGACCTGTGGGGATTTACACTTGTCGTGTGGTGATGGGAGCTCCTTCTACCATGAGCTCTAGCCTCTGTTTTCCTTCTGTCTTTCTGGGCTTCAGCGCTGGCCCGGGCGACTCTGGCTTCCATCCCGTTCCCTCATGGAGCCTTCACTCTGCCCAAATGAGATGATCACTGGACGTTTAGCTGTTTCTACGTTGGGCTTACTGGTTGTCTTTGCAGTTGCCACACTCCTGCTGCCCTCTGGGGAGGGACTGGCTCCTGGTGACGTGCTGGAAGCAGCCTCTTAGGACGAGCTTGCACTACCATCCTCCACCCTGCTCGGACTCTCTGAGGCCACGATCATGCTTGGTCATGCTGGCCGTGCTTCTTCCGGGACCCCTGCTGGCTGTTCCTGTCATCGCTCCATCGTCTGTCCCGGGCTTATGGATTTGGTTGCTGCCATACTCAGCTCTTGCTGTGGTCCTGTGGCTGCCTGAGCTGCCACCGCCCCTGTCGTTGCCCCTTTGGCAGGGCCTGGAGGCCCCGTGACTACAGAGGAGTAAGTGCTCAGGGTGGATACACTGGCCCTTCCATGAACAGAGGTTTTTGGGGGTACATTGGATCCCTCACCCTAGCATGAGCAGGGGAGGTGGCTCAGACAGCACAGGGACCATATGGAGGCTCCTGATGGGCGCCTGACCTGATTCCCTTCTCCGTGGAGCTCTGTGGCCTGTGCCAAGGGGAGGAGAAACAATGAAGACAGAGAAGACAGAATGTGAGACCAGAAGGGTCTGCTCCCCTCCCTTTCTGAAATGGAGCAAATCAAATGCTTCCAAGTGGAAGAGTGTTTGAGGTCATTACGTGCAGTCTCCCCTTTAATGCAGGAATCCCCTCTACATGGACATTACAATTTTGATTGAAAAGTCCCAGTGCCAAGGAGAGCAATATTACAGTTCCCCAGGGAACATCGTTGTACACTTCTATGTTGCACACGTGTGCTAGTATTCCTGCAGGAGAGGTTCCTAGAAGTAGGACACATGCATTTTCTGTGTGGATGGCTGCTAACAGATTGTGCATGTATGGAAACACACATTGTATCGATATATACAAAAATGACTACATGGCAATCACAGAGAGACAGGGAGCTCAAAAAGAAGAAAGGACTTTCTAATAGTTGAAAATGTCCCACAGTAGAGCAGGGCGCCTGACTTGAGAGAGCAGGCATTCAAAAAGAAGAGCTTGGTATACCCTGAGAAGCACTGGGAACCTCTCCAAGGTGGCAAGTCCCCCAGTGGTGGCTTATTTGGCCCTGAGCCCTTCCAAGCGTAATGCATCTTCCAAGGGAGCCTCAGAGAGAACAACAAAGGTTTCGAGGGCCCGTCCCAAAGCGCTCTGAGCCCGTCTCCTTGTGTGTTTGCAGAGACCTGCCACGGGGCTCTGCTTGTCCTCCGTCATAGACCCAGGCATGTCCATTGTATCCCCAGTTGGGTTGGCCCGAGTTCTGCCAGGACCCTCCACGGGTGGCCTCAGGAGATAAATGAGTTCTTCCCAACAGGTAAGAAGTCCTCCTGTGTACCCTGAAGATAGCAGGAATGGCTGGCTGCAAGCTTCAGGGGTAGCTGCGGTTTCAGGGGGTCAAGGACAGAAATCTTGACAGGTTTCAAGGGAAGTAGCCTGCTTAGCTCTAAGATCTTGGGGGCCTTTAGTTCCTTCCCCTGGTGGCCCCTGCTGGCACCTGGTGGCACGTGTAGCATGCTTTTCTCGGTCTGTGGCTGGTCAGGCCAGCAGTGTGGCGCTAGGTCGTGGAGGGTGGGCTGATGGGGGCCACGCCCATGGTCGCCATCTGGGATGTGGGTGCGCACATCGGTCACTTCTCTCCTGCTGATCAGGATAACGTTGCTCTCAAACAACGACATGTCCTTGAATACCCGCTCTCCTTGTACTCTGGCTGCTGCAGCGCCCCCCGCCAGGTGCCGAGCGTGCCCACGGTGTGGCTGCTGTGGGCCGGGTGATGCTGTAAAACAGATGCGCTGCTCTTGGCACCGCCGGTTTTCGGTGGCAGGGCGAAGTGTAGCTCGGGGGCCAGGTAGTGACCGTGATGGCCCGTCTCTCTCGGGGGTTTCCACGTCCGCCTAGACTCCACTGGGTGTTTGTTAATCCTGTACTGCCCTCTGTGACCTGTTGCCGTCACACACCCTTTTGTTCTGTCCCACTCCCAGGGGGCAGCCCTCAGGCGGGGGGCCAAATCTTCTTCCCCAAATGCAGCTCCGTTTTCCAGAGGACTGGCTGCTGACGTGGGGGGTGGGGAGCGGCTGCTGCTGTAATTATTATTATAATTATGATGGGAGTATATCAGGCTAATGACTGTGCTGACCCCTCCCGGTGCTTTACCTCCTCTGCCTCTCGTCCTCTTTTCCCTAGGGCCCTCAGGCAAAAAGACTGACAGTGAGTGACAGGGATCTATGTAAGGTATCTGCCACTCAGGAATTTTTAAGAGAATTTATTGTTCTGCATCAGCCCAAGTAGCTTGGCAAGACAGTGACCATACAGGAGGCATAATTCTTGGAACATCCCCCGTGCACTCCAAAAGCTGGACTTGAGAATTTAGAACGTGGATTTCTTCTGAAATGATGTTTTAGGCGGTGGTTTCTAGGTTTGGCCACAGAGAGTTTTGTTTGCATGAAAAAACTGTAGAAGCAATTATGTTTCAGAAGCATGCTGGTCCCAAAGCCCACATCCTTCCTGGTGAGGATATAAGTCAGACTCCAGAAACTGTGGTGCGGAGAACTGGCATTCAGGCTCGGAGAACTGAGCCAGGAATTGACTGCAGGGCAGCACCCACCAGCGGCTCTCTGGAGACGGTTCACATTTTAAAGAGTTGGATGTGTTTGCTATTCATTTCTTCAGGTTCTTGAAGCTCTAGCCCTGACTTACTTCCGTCGGTGACTCCCAGCCCGGCTGGCACATAGAATCACCGGCGGGTGAATGTAGGTTGGTGGTTCGGGCTAGCGTAGCTGTAGTTACAAAAGGTGCCCGTAGGGGGCGGTTGCACGGGCTCTTGGTGGTTTCTGGGTGGCTCCGCTGTATGGACGGATACTCTAGATTTTTTTTTTTTAAGATTTTATTTATTTATTTGACAGAGAGAGAGAGAGACACAGCAAGAGAGGGAACACAAGCAGGGGGAGCGGCAGATGGAGAAGCAGGCTTCCCGCTGAGCAAGGAGCCCGATGCGAGGCTCAATGCAGGGCTCAATGCGGGGCTCAATGCGGGGCTCAGTGCGGGGCTCAATGCGGGGCTCAGTGCGGGGCTCAATGCGGGGCTCAATGAGGGACTCAATCCCAGGACCCTGGGATCATGACCTGAGCCGAAGGCAGACGCTTAACGACTGAGCCACCCAGGCGCCCCTGGATACTCAGGATTAAAAGAAATAAGCAAGCTCCAGAGCAGTGGGGAGAGCATGCTGAGATTTATGTCAACAATGAAGTGGTAGATAATGAGTTGCCATCTGTGGTTTGGAAGACACTGGCTTAGAAGATTTCCTGGGAAAATCACGCCGTATGGGTATCTGGAGGAGAAGGCTCATCTGAGATTTTGGAGAAATGAACCTGAGTCCTTGTAGGATTGTCTGAAATCTTCATCTGTGGAATTCTGCCTGCATTTCTCCTTGGGTCCTGCCTGTGTCAGCCTGAGCCTAGAGCAGAGGTCCTGGTGATGAGGGAAGCAGAAACGGGTTCACCTCTGGCCCAGAAGGCTGACCTATAGCCTGCATAGTTTCAATAAGGATCAAGTACGGGCTGGTGGCTACATTCATAAAGGGTCTCGTGAGTGCCTGTAAATCTCACCGATAGTTAATACTGAACTGAATTATAAGCACCATAGAAATCCCGCGAAAGTAGTTTTATGAGCGTAAATTCGAAGAAGACATTGATGATCTCATACTCCCCGGACGTCACCTTCCCCCGTGAGCACTAAGTATATAACTACCAGCTTCCTACAGCGAAAGTACAGCTCCCTGTGCCTGTGGGTTCCGTCCCCGCGCTACTTAAATATACCTACTAAGTTGCACCGTACAGCATCTCGAGAATTCCTTCTCGGCCCTTGCGCTCAACGATCCTGCCACACTAGGACAGCTTTGGGTTGGGGGCAGTGGGGACACCTCTGGGGTGACCCTGGGCTTCTGCATCCAGCCTGCTTTTTCCCTGGAGAGGCTGTAGGAAACCTTCATTTTTGTCCCTTCTTGCAGTCAGAAATTTCCTTTTTCCTTTTTTGTGATTTGCTGTAGTCACTAATGTTATCTTAAGGATAAGGGTAAGTCTCAGGCTGCATGTCCTTCAGAAACCATGGAAGATAGCCCTGTTTGCCAAACCCTGGCTTTCTATCCCATGATTGTTTTGTATTCCGTTACAGTGGATGGCTTCAGTACTCGTCCTTGGAAAGGCGTCTATTTGAGTGCTTCAGGGCCAAAGGAGCACAAACAGAAAAGCAGAGGAGATAGCTCTACATTTCTCTCTCTGTCTATCATGTGTCATTCGTCTATCTGTCGGCGTTTACACACAGAGACTGTCCCTGGAAAAATACACAAGACACTGGCCTCAGTGATTGTTTTTAGGGAGGGGGATTGGGGTACAGGAATAGGAGGGAGCTCTTTTTCTTCGTACTGTTTGAAACTTTTACCATATTCATATGAACTATTAAGAGAAGAGTAAGCTGAGACTGACATGTTTTGACTTGTGTCTCCAAATCCTTACATTGAAGTCCTAACCCTCAGGACCTGAGAATGTGACCTTATTTGGAAATCGGGTCTTTACAGATGATTTAAGATGAGGTCATTAGGGTGGGCACTAATCCAATATGACTGTGTCCTTGTACAAAGGGGAAATTTGGACACAGACAAACATGGGAAGTGTGCCATGTGGAGACTGGGGTTATGCAGCCACAAGCCGAGGAACGACCAGAAGCTAGGAGAGGACCTGGAACAGATCCCTCCCTAATTCCTTCAGAGGGATCATGGCCCTGCCAGCACCTTGATTTTGGACTTCTGGCCTCCAGAACTGTGAAACAATACATTTCTATTGCTTAAGCCTCCCAGGTTGTGGTCCTTTGTTTTTTTGTTTTTTTTAAAGATTTTATTTATTTATTTGAGAGAGAGAGAATGAGAGACAGATAGCAAGAGAGGGAAGAGGGCAGAGGGAGAAGCAGACCCCCCGCTGAGCAGGGAACCCGATGCGGGACTCGATCCCGGGACTCCAGGATCACGACCTGAGCTGAAGGCAGTCGCTTAACCAACTGAGCCACCCAGGCGCCCCGGTTGTGGTCCTTTGTTATGGGCAGCCCCAGGAAATTAAGACAACACATGAGAAAATGTTAGCAGAGTCTCCAAAGAAAGGGACTGATGGAATAGAGAGGAGGAGGGGTGGGTGGCAGGGAGTTGGTTAGGGATGAGGTGAGGGGGCCACCCCGCCAGGACCCTGTGCTTGCTCCTTTGCCCTGCCTTCCCTTCCTGGTCTCCTGCCTCGGCTCTCAGTTGGACAGGCTGCACAGGAACAGCGCCAGGTGAGATCCTGCAATGCTGGGAGGCTAGGTCAGTGACAACGCTCCATCAGGATCAGCCTCCTGGGAGAGACCCCTGTGCTCAACGTGACTGAACACAGCTGTTTCCGAGGAGTTTGCTAATCTGTGAGTCACGTCCTGACACCCCAGATTTCTCAGACTGGCTCCGACTTTGCCAAGCACAGCAAGGAGAGTGACTTGCCTAAGTGACCAACAATCATGACTCCTGTCAGACTGTGGGGCCTTTCAAGGTGCCACAGTAGGTCTCTGAGGAAGCGGGGCCTGGACCTCCATGGTTTTGGCCGGCTGAGTCTGGGACTGTGTCTTGTTTTTGTGGCTCTGTCTTGCGCTCCCTCACTCCTGCTCTGGGGCCTCGAGACTGTGTGCAGAGGACGAGGGGGTAGGTACCTCCTACAGCTGCAGAGGCAGACACAGAAGGCCCCCCCTGCTTTGGCCCCAAAGAAGGCCCCTCCAGCAGTGCCTCAGGGCCCTGCCCCTGGTTGCATGGAGCTTGATCATCAAAAGTAAACGTAAGGAGCAAAGATAAACATCCCAGCAGAGGCTTTGGAAACCTGTTGGACAGGTGAAATGTCTTTAGGGTAAATGACATTTGACCACATTGTAAAGGGACTGAATAAACAAAGGCCTGATTTAACCTGCCAGGCGGGCCACACAGTCTTCTTCATTTTGCAGATCCGCCCGTTCTGCAGGATGGGTGGCTCAATCTTCTCTAAATACCTAAATACAAGAACACCTTCAGAAAAGCATTTCAAAGTCAATGGAAACTCTTGGAGGAAGGTCGGCCAGCAACAGATAACCTGGGTTTGTCCTGAATGGCTTTAGGAGAAGAGCAGAATCCATCAGCATGTATTTGTGAGCTAAGCAGAGCCTGAGAACTTGCTTTGGAGGAGACATTGAGAGACAATGTGTGAGACCTTGGCCTGGGGCCTGGCAGACCCAAGAGGGGCTTCATTCTGCCCCTCCCCCTCCTCTCCAAAGCTTTGTTCCTCCAGCTAATTCGAAGAAGTCATTGAGCCATTCCCAGTGGTTGTGGAGAGGTCCCAATTGTGTGGCTTTAGAATCCAGAGGCTCATCTTTGTGGAAGACTGAGTTTCCTCACTTAGACCATAATTTGTGGATGTGCACCTGGGTGTATCTATCTGTCAGCTCATGTCATCAGTAGAGGGGTGGGGACAGGGCATGGCCCAGAAGGTCCAGGCCCAACAGAGCAGAGGGGGACATTTGGAGAGGAGAGGAGGGGGACCTGCCCCCACCGCCTTTGCTTAAATCCTCAGGACAGGGACAGCCAATATTGGAGTAACCGTGGGAGACAGGGCCATGTGTGCTGCTGTGGCCTGTGGGAAGCAAGTCACCAAGTCCCCCTGCCTCTTTGCCCTCAGAATGAAGAGGATGTGTGACAGGAGGCAGTAAGGGCGTTGGGGCTGCGTAGGGTCATCTGCTGACTTGAGACCTGTAATATGTTGTCTCCAGAGAATTGAAAACTTCCTGCTGAAAACCTCACAGAGTGCTCACATGGACCCCGCCTGTGTGCTTTTCAGCAAATGGGGAGGGAATATTCTAGCCAGGCAGTATCTGTACACCGATTACTGGGGCAGCATGTGGAAGGGCAGCTGCCGAAGGTGATATGTCTGCATCCACACCTGGGGAGAGCGGGAGAGAAAGTGCCATGGCATCTTCAATGTTGTCAGGAGCCCCAGTCTCCCCCACCCCCCAGCCGTGCCAGAATCCCACCTCCCCCTCTGTCCCAGCTCTCCAGTGCCATGGAGAACCACTGTTTTGTAAAATTCCTCGAGGCTGGATTTTCCCAAAGGATGTGCCAGTGAACCCTTCTCGTGTGAGGTGTGCCTCAAATAAACTTGGGAAACAGTCTCCCTTTGGGAAGAACCACAGCTCACATGAGTGTATCAGAGACTCTGAGAAACTCGTCCAGATAAACCTGTTTGATTTTGTTTGGCCCTCGTTTCTCACTTTTCCATAACTTCTATTAACGTCCCACCGACCCAGTGAATCCATTAGGTGGCACACGCCACACTGACGGTTAGAACGGACTCGTGGATGTTGTGTATATTTTCCTGTCCAGTCCTTCGCGTAAGGGAAGCTGTCGTCGGTATGTCCCTGTCTGTGTGTCCCCAGCTGCCTCCTGCCTTTCCTCCCCAGCTTCTTCAGACATTCATCTCAAGCCGTTCTCTGGTCTCTTCACCTCCTGGTGACTCTCATGGGATAGCTGCAGGTGGTCTGTGTCCGTTTTAAGGCACTTCCTCCAGTGTGACCCACAAGGGGCCAACTTGGGCAGGACTGTCCTCCTTTTCTTTGGACACCGCCCGGGGATTTGTGTTCCCTTTTTTAGCAGCAGTGTCCATGTCTTTACACAACAGACGCAGAGGTGAGGCCATTGCCAACCTTGGACAAAAGAAATAAGATGGCAGCTAATGATTGCGGTATCAGTGAACTTAAAAGGGCCCTGTGTTTTCTCCCCATAGGTCATCTTTGCTTTGAACCAGACCCTCCTGCAGCAGGAGAGCCTTCGAGCAGGCAGCCTTCAGATCCCCTACACGACGGAGGATCTCATCAAACACTATAACTGTGGGGACCTCGGCTCCATCATCTTCAGCCATGACAGCTCCCAGGTGAGGGCCCTTGTCCTCTATCCAGGTCAGCATGCATTTAAACACAAGAATAAAGACTTGACCTGCTGACGCCTGGACCTTCTGTGTACAAAGGATCGAGGTCATCAAGGGCTCCAAAAATAAAATCGGACAGGTTTAGATGTTGAAGGAGACGCCGCAGCTAACAGAGGTATTCTTTATGATACGTGGGAACTGAGGAGGTTGCGTTGATGAGTGTTAATTCTCAGATCCCAGGCAAAGGATGAAGCTTCAAGGGATCCAGCGGCAGGCCTCATGGTCCGGGGCGGCCTCCGGAGCAGGGAAGGGATCCTAGTGCGGAAGCCCCTGGCTGACTTAGGCAGCACTTCTGGGAAATGATGAACCAGAACCTCGACTGCAGCTTAGCGGTGGCTTCTAGGAACACGCGAGCACGATGGGTTGGGATGTGTCCATGGCTGAGCTGGTGCTGTGAGTGACACATGGGACAGGTGACACACGGGACACATGGGACAGTGAGTGACACACGAGATAGGTTTTACCTATGCGCTGTCAAGGGGAAAGAAGCTCAGAGGAATGCAGCCTCCCTACAAGGATATTTGTTACTCCTTTATCAACAAGCTTCCCAGGGGACAAACCGTGGCTTCCTCCCCTCCCCCCACCAAGACCATGTGGCGATGGCAAGTGCCGGCTGAGCCGCTGAAATGGGGAATGTGTTGTCTCCAGCCCCAGGACCGGTGTCCTCCTGCGGGAGGAGGGTGTGAGTGATGCTGGGGGTCTGTTAGATCTGGGGACCCTGTCTTAAGGAAATGTGAGTGAATATAAGCGGTGAACAAGGAATGGCAGCCTGGGGAGAGGGACAATCGAGGCTGGATCCAGCATCAGCCCCGCAAGCGTCAGAAGATATAATGAGCTTTCCGGAGAGTCTAGGGCTGGTGGAAGTAAAACCCGGGCAAAGCAAGCCAGGGGAAGGGGAAAACAAGGAATGCACTAAAGAAGGAATAGTAGAGGGGAGGGGGGTGGGAGGATGGGTTAGCCTGGTGGTGGGTATTGAGGAGGGCACGTTCTGCATGGAGCACTGGGTGTTATGCACAAACAATGAATCATGGAACACTACATCTAAAACTAATGTAATGTATGGTGATTAACATAACAATAAAAAACTAAAAAATAATTAAAAAAAAGAAGGAATAGTAGAATTTATGGTGATGACAGTTCTTACGGGCACTCTTGGTGGTTGTTGGGGGAGTGGGGAGACAAGTCAAGGTCAATTGGGACATCAAAATGTGAAATGGAAGGAAAAGCTAATGTGGACGGGGGATTTGGAAGTTATATGGGCAAATGGGCCACCTGGCTGGGCGGTCAGGAATAGGGGCCTTATGCATTCCTTCCACGCGGCTCCTCATACCTGTCCTGCTCACAGCACCCCCACCGGTGGTGTGGGGTATTGAGGATGTGCCTGCCGCCGTGCCACACGGGCCAGGCTGGTCAGGCTGAGGGGTGCAGGTCGCAGGGCACGTTCGGGATCTAGAAGGGAGAGCAGGATGGCAGTGGGAGGCTGCCCTGCACACTCTGGGCTGCCTGCGCGGGGCAGGGGGCGGCTGGTACAAAGGAAGTGCTGTGCTGAAGAGAAGGGACTGGGGGAAATGGACAGAAGGATCCCACATAGAGGACATGATTTTTTAAAAGACGATAAAGGAGTAGATGAAGGCTTTGGATTTGAAAATGAAAAAAAGTATCATTTCAAGGAAATAGCGAAAGGGGATCTGTTGTCGGTGAAATGGAAATTATGGCTACGCTACAGAGTGAGGATGTTCAGGAGGCCTTTGAGTGGCTACTGCAAGAGGGAGAAGCAGCCAGTGTAGACACCCTGTTTTATAACTGAGTAAACCTTGTGAATGGTTAACCTTGTTAAATCCCTGGGTAGAGGAGAGAGCATGCGCCCGGGAGGAGGGGACCGAGATGGGCTGGGGAGAGAACTCGTGTGTCACCTCACCTGCGGCCTCTGCGGCAAGATCGTCACAGTTTTGGTGTCCTAGCACCCTGTTGTTAGCCCTAATACTGCAGCTGGCTAGCATGAGTGCCAGAGCCAGGTGAAATATTTGCCAGGAGGGTAAAGAACATTGGAGAAAGCAAGAGGGAGACTTGGGAATTGGAGAAGTAATTACAATGACCATGTATGGAATTTAGAACTAACAGTTGAATGGTTATAGGCATTCCATATATTTGCTAGTAGAGTCAAAATTATTGATTCTAAACTATGTATTTATGTAAAATTATTTTCCTAAAGGAAGCATGTGTGAATCCAACAAGTACAAACCATGGATGTGTTGAGGCAAAGATATGGTCTCCTTATATAAACACATGGCGCCAAGCACTCTCATTTAAATAGAACAGAAGCACTGTCTAAAATAGCCCAAGAGTTCTTTCAGTGCACTTCATTTAATATGTTTGCACTTGGGTTACAGAGAATGATATCCCAGTCTGAAGAAGTAGCAGGGAGGAGACCCCCAAGGAGACACACGAGTTCTCTCCCCAGCCCATGTCTGTCTTCCCCCTTCCCCCGACAGCAGCTTGACCGTCTAGGCTGGGTGATTTTGTGCTCAAATTAAGCAACTTCGTTCATAACTCTGTTGCCCCTAATTTTTCTCTTTCTTTTTCTTTTGGCGGAGGTTCCCAATTTCGTTAATGCCACGCTGCCACCTCAGGAGCGTGTGACTGCCCAGGAGATCGACAGCTACTTCCGCCGGGAGCTTATCTACAAGCGGAATGAGAGAATGGGGAAGCGGGTGAAGGCCCTTTTGGAAGAGTTCCCTGACAAAGGTTTTTTCTTTGCCTTTGGAGCTGGTGAGTCGTAGGTTACCTCTGCTGGGACGCCGCGCTCTGATGCTCCTTCCACGAAGGGCACGCTGGGGTGGGCGCCTGGTAGGAGGTGAGCTGAGTGGCAGACACCTTGGACTTCGTTCACTCGCCAAGTGGCTCCGGCTGATGCCCGAGTATCCAGCATGGTTGGAACTTGGCTGGGCAAGCTGGTACCTGTGACATCAAGAGAGCTCTCTTCCCACATGGTGCTCATGACACACTCCCCTGGAAGCTGGGAAGGCATTTTTCTCTCTTCTGAACTCAGCACTTACTCCCAGCTTCTTTCTGGCCCCTTTCACTTTTTAAACTAATTCCCCTAAAATTCGTCATGTCTTGTCTCTCCTCTCTGACTATGAGCCTCCCAGGTGGAAGGCCTGGGGCTGATAGATCAGCTGTTACCAACTGCTAACAGTGTACAAGGAAACAGACTGGGACAATGATTTCCTTTTGTGGGGCTTTTGAAATAAATTATCTCCTCTTCTTGAGTGATTTTATCACAGCTTTGCACCCTCCAGAATTAAAGACAGAAATGCCAGAGGCTGGGTAGTGTGCAATATTTATCAAGTCTTCCAATTCATGACCATGAATCTTTCCATTTACTTAGGTCTTCTTTAATTCCTTTAATTCCTTAGTTTTTCTTGTACATCTTGCAAGTCACTTGTTAGATTTAGTACTAAGTATTTTTTTATGCTTTTAAATGGAACTAGTTTCAGACATTTGCCAGACCATTTGCTGGCCTCGGCTTTCTCCTTTCAAGTCTTTCACTAGCTTCATTGATTTGGGCAAGTCACCTCCCTCAGTTTTTTTCACCAGTAAAATGGGGGGTTGGAGAGAAGCATTTCCAGAGTGGCAGAGTGAGAGGTCCAGTATAATTATCACCTGATCTCAAGATCCTCAGCTTTATTACATCTGCAAAATCTTTTTTTTTTGCCACGTAAGATAACATTCACAGTTCCGGGGATTAGGATGCAGATGTATTTTGGGGGACCTTTTCCACAACATCTGAAAATCAATTAACGTAATACCCCGTATTAGCAGACTAAAGGACAAGCACCACAGGACGCTCTCAAGAGAGGTAGAAGCCAGACTCGACTGCTTTCCGCTCCTGACATCCAGTGGTGGAGAGCGGGGCACTGGGTGCTGGGGGGAAGGCGGATACTTTGAGATGACAGTGGCCTACCCTGTGGTGTGAGGCTGGGCAGCAGGTTGGCTGGCAGGTTGATCTGAGCAGATCGTGGGGCAGGCCCTCCAGATGGGGACTGTGCTGGACAGATGGCCCAGGCGAGACTGCAGCATCTGGGCTAGCCTCATTCTCCAGGCACAGCTCGTCGTATTCCTGCAGCGCTGGGGCCAGGCCTTGCAGCCGCTGGGGTTCGGGAGTGCCCTGGGCAGCCGCTAGTGCCGAGTTCTCTTCCCGGGGCTGCTTTCTCCACCGCATGAATCCATTTCTCCTCGTGCCTTCTGAAGGCTGTGGTAACCGGAGGGAACCCCAGAAATTGCTCCTGACACTTAGCCCTACTGGTTTAAGATTTACAAAATCTGTGGTTAGCAAACTTTTAATTGCAAAGCGAAGATAACCCAAAACTAAAAGAACCAGCGTTTAAAAGCAAACAGCAACTTTTTCTGTGGGGGTCTGGAGATAAGATTTAGAGATGAGAAATGGAGCTCGCTCTTGGAGTAGGAGGAAAATTAAGTCAAACAGAATAGCTTGGTTCTGTGATGAGAAAGCATTGGTAATGGGGGCCGTTCGTTCACTTGACAAATATTGTTTGCCTTCCTAATTGGTTGAGAGCGTGGACTCTGGAGCCAGACCACTGGGGTTTGAGATGCAGTCTGCTCGATCTCTCTGTGCCTCTTCTTACCTGTAAAATGGGGATAATAATACACCCACCTTATAGGATTGTTGGGGTGGGGGATCAAGTGATGTGTAAAGCACTGCACCTTGTGATGCTCCGTGACTGTTAGCTACTTTATTTGTGTGGTCACTCTCTGCTGTTTGGGCTTGGTAATGGCTGGGGGAGTGAGGGTCACAGCAGTACTCCGCAAGCTTGGTAGCCACCCACCCTCCCCAGTCCAGGCATAGTCTTGTATGTATGTATGGATGTATGTATGTATGTATGTGAGAGAGAGCGCATGCGCAAGAGGGGGCGGGGGGAGGGGCTGAGGGGGAGGGGCAGGGACAAGCAGACTCCCCTGAGATCATGACCTGAACCCAAACCGAGAGTTGGATGCTTAACCGACTGAGCCACCCGGGCGCCCAGGCATAATGTGTGCACTTCTGCACCAGGGCTAATCTGGGCCTTGCCAATGTCCCTTTCATCTAAGCCAGTTGCCTGTCATCAATCTTGGGGTCATATAGCCTCTACAGTTGAACCCAAGAACATAATAGGGCCCAATACCTTCTGCCATAGTCACTGCCCTCGGGCTCCCCAGGCTCCCAGAGGCTGATCCAGGTTCACCCTGCTTCCTAGAGCTGTGGGAACAGGACACGGGAGAGACCTACAGACAGCTTGTTGCCTCTCTTGCAGCGTGGATGTAACTTAATTTGCTGTCCCAGTCTCTGGTTATTGAATATTGAGGTGTCAAAATTGCATAGACTCTGCTGCTGCTTAGCGTGTGATGTCCTGAACTTGTGTTACCTGTTTTCCAATTTAAAGTGAGATAACGATCCCTCTAAAGTTCTGCGCAATAACATGATAGGCTGCTACAATTTAATGAACCATTTAGGACATTAAAGTGCCAGACACTGTCACAGAGAGGGACATGTCAGTTCTGAGCGTCAAAACCTGAAAGGAGGGGCTCCTGGGTGCCTCAGTCAGTTAAGCATCTGATTCTTGATCTCAGCTCAGGGCTTGATCTCAGGGTTGTGAGTCTGAGCCCTGTGTTGGGCTCCATGGTGTGGAGGCTACTTAAAAAAAAAAAAACAAAACCCAAAAAACCTGAAAGGAATGAAGGTTAATCCCAAGACCTACTTTTGGCCTTTAAAAGTTGATTTTAAGATGTCACTATAAGCTTATCTGTTTGATCTTTGTTGTTTTTTATTAAAAGGGAAAAAGTGAAATAAAATTCAGGTGGAGGTTTCCAGCCATGATGGCTTCTGCTAAATGGAGGTTTTGATTGTGCATTTATCATTATGTGTTGGACAGAAGGGGGCTCAGGTCTCAGAGGTGGTTGGCTTGTATAAATGAGGAGAATGATCAGGACTGTTAACACCGCGTTCAGAGGTGCATGGGATTTGGTGTCTAGGCTGTCTCCTTACTGTGTGACTCTGGGCAGCTCACTGCACCCTTCTGATCCTCTGTGTCCTCAGCTCTGCAGTGGGGCTTATCACTCCCTGCCTGCGTGGAGGGCGGTTGGGAGGCCTGACTGCAGGAACTCTTTGGAACTCTCCTGGGCTGTACAGAAGGGACGGGGGGTTGCTAGGGTTGTTTGATTTGGGGTGTGTGTTTGGGGGTACATGGGGTGTGTGTTTGGGGGTAGAGTAATCATGGGAACTGCCGTATTTCTGATCATTTTCCTTCCTGCAGGTCATTTCATTGGCAACAACACAGTGCTCGATGTCTTGCGGCGTGAAGGCTATGAGGTAGAACACGCCCCCGCTGGACGAGCCATCAACAAGTAACCTTCCTGTGCTTCTATCCTGGTTGGGGAGCAGCTGGGGGGCCGAGACCCCCATGGGGCTGCCTGGGCACCAGGGTGGGCTATTCCCTGAGGGGCTCCAGAGGCCCCCAGCATGGCTATTACCCCCTTCCCAGTCTGGCCACTTGGCACCCGGTTCAGCTGGCATCCTGTTGTGGCTGGGGCTCTGTCATACATGGGTTGGCCGGCCAGGCCCTTTGGGCAACAGAAGCCATACTGGCCTTTTCCTCAGCAGTCTTGGGGCAGAGAAGAAGGAGAAGGGAAGACTGTTCCATGGTCCTGGGGTCCCCAGGAGGGGAGATTAGGCTTAATGCTCAGTGCCCTTCCAGTGGGCATTTGGGAGGTTTCAGGGAGGCAGATGGAGAAATCAGTCATAATGTCAGGTCAGAGGGGCTGGAGGTGCAGGACGTGCCTGTGAGACCCATCTTGGGGGCAGGAGCTAAGCCCCTTCCTTGTCTTTCCCTGAGCTGTTTCTCCCCCCAGGTTTGCTCATTTCTCATTTTGATGGCCCTGTGGACCCTTCCTTCCCCTTCGGTACCAGTCAGCTTGGGCTGCCATCACAAAATGCCACAGACTGGGCACTTGAACAACAAAAATTTATTTTCTTACAGTTCTGGAGGCCAGAAGTCCCAAATCAAGGTGTTGGTAGGTTTGGTCTCCCCTGAGGTCTGTCTCTCTGGCTTGCAGATGGCGGCCCTCTGTGCTCACACAATCCCAGTGTCTCTCTTTGTTTAAATTTCCTCTTCTTACAAGGACACCAGTCAGATTGGATCCGGGCCCACCTTAACAGCTTCATTTTATTTTATTTTTTAAAAAGATTTTATTTATTTATTTAATTTAATTTATTTATTTGGCAGAGAGAGAGAGCAGGCGAGCACAAGCAGTGGGAGCTGCAGAGGGAGAAACAGGCCCCCTGTCGAGCAGGGAGCCCGATGCAGGGCTGGATCCCAGGACCCTGGGATCATGACCTGAGCGGAAGGCAGCCACTTAACCAACTGAGCCACCCAGGTGCCCCAACAGTTTCATTTTAACTTAATCACCTCTTTAAAGGCCCTGCCTATGCATACAGACACATTCTGAGGAATTCAGCCCCAAACACACCCATGCCTCACCCCACTCCCTCCAGATGGTGGTCACCAGCGCCCCCTCCTGGCAGAGATCTCAGCGGTGGTGAGGAGAATGCAGGTCCCCTCTGCTGAGGGGATAGAGAGAGAGGGTCCGCGGTGGTGTCTGCTCATGGCTGCCCTTCCCCAGGTGTCCTCTCTCTCCTCGGAAGGCTCCCTTCAACTCATGTTGTTTCAAGCCAGGGCCTCTCCCTAGCCCCTCACTCCAGAGGGTCCTCCCTCACAGTCCAGTGCCCCCTCCCCGGGGGCCGGGATTCTACCAGTCTCCCTCTGAGCAGGCAGTCGTGGGTACACCCCGGGCCCGTCTCACCCCGTCTGTCTTCATACCTGCATCCAGGGCGTCAGTAATAACGGTTCTTCAGTAGCACTTCTACTCTACAAAAGCCCTCACCTGAGACTCCTCATTTCTCACCTTCATCACACCTTGGACCTCCTTTCTCGGGTTCCCTCCTCTCCTTTCCCTTGGCTCTCGCCCTCTGGTCCATTCTTTGCTTTCTGTGGGACTAATCTTGCAAGTGTCCCTTCCTCAGAAAACTTCAGTGGTTTCTTACTGTTCTTTTCCAAAGTCCGGTTTCTGCGTGCTGACGTCTCGGCACCCAGACTCTACTGTTTTTCCAGCACGAGTGTGCTTCTCGCGTGAGAAAACCTCCCGTCCAGGGTGCTGCCTGGCCATCTCCCCCTGACAGGGAAAATCCTGCCCCTCCGTCAGCCCGCTCTGCTGGCGGCCCAAATGTGGCTCTTTCTCTTCCGCCTCTTCTCCTTCAGCCCTGGACGGAGAACCCAGCCTTTAGTGGTTCTCTGCTTGTTTTGGGGGGACTGTGTGCTTCTGGAAAGCAGGGTGGGCTGGGCCCCCTGGTCCCTTCTCAGCCCCCTTCTCCCCCTCCCCCCGCCCTAGGCTGACTGGGTGGGTGTTTGGCACATAGTCCTTGTGGGTGCTGAAGAAGACCCTGCCGGGTGTGTGTGTGTGTGTAATTGTAAAGTGGGTGTTATGATTTCCAGGACATCTCAGCTGTGAAATATGAAAAAGATAAGAATCAGGAGAAGTAAAATTAATTTCTTCTGGATTAATCTTCCCTCCCACCCCACCCCCACACAGGGGTAATTAACTTGGTTCTCAAGCCCTGTCCTTGGCTACCTGCAGTAACTGGGCTGAGGTCTTCTCATGTCTGTTGTGATGTGATTTGAACAGAACTGAAGCTGTGATTTGTCCCACTGTGAGGATCCATTGCTTGAAGCTATCAGAGCTGAGCCCTAGTGAATTTGAGTCCAGGTTTTTGCTAAGTAAGAGCAACAGACTTTTTTTGAGTGCCTACTGTGTACCAGGGCCTGTTTGGGTTATATGGAGGTCAAGGATGACATAGACGTGACCTCTGCTGGGGCAGAGGGCCTCGGCATGGGGTCTGCCTGACCATCTGCTCCTAAATCTTCCAGGAGGCCACCAGAATCTTGGAGAGAGGTAGGTGGGGCAGTTTTCCTCTCTAGGCTCCAGTTTCTTTGTTGGCATAATGAAGAGGTTCATTTAAATGGTGTCACACTTATGTGTCAGGCATTGTGCTGGGCTCTGGAGACAGTGATGAATCTGGCAGGTCCTGTCCTCCAGGGGCCTTTTAGCTGTAACTATATGTTGCTGGGATTCCCAACCTCAAGTTCAGAATAGGGGCCTTTCTTCTTTCTTTGCCATTTGAGGAATTCCCTTCTTTTACCTTTTTTGCCCACCCTGAGTCTTTCCTTTTTTCATTTTCTATCTCTTATACCTCCTCCCTTCCTCACACAGGGCCATGAATACTAATTGACAACTCAGTTCTGTCAGGTTGTGGGTCAGAATTGAGCCCTGCTTCTGGCTAGTGGGCACTTCATCAAGGCTGAATCAGGGCAGAACGACTGAGTTTTTATGTATGCTGGTCTGCTGCACCCACACTGTTGGAGGATGCACATGGCACATCCACTGCTCCCTTTCTTCAGGTGGATGGGCCCTCACTGCCCACATCAGGAGACAATGGGATTGACCTCCAGTAGCTGGGATTCTTCTCTTTCTGACCCCTTCTCAACCGCAGCTTAAATCCTTGACAAAAGTCCTGTTGTAGGAAGAAACTCGGTCCTTCTAATGGCTTATTTACCCACTGGAAGAGACTCTTGGGGGTGGGACTACGGTCACCTTTAAGGGAAAACTAGAAGCAAGTTTGAGTTTCTCATCAGTTGTGAAAAACTGTTTCCTTTGGGAAAGACGGTTTATGGTGAGCCCTGGGGTAAGGTGGTTAGAAGCCAGCCCTGTGAAAACTAGCAGTCATTCAGGTGGGGATGGGGCTACTACAGACTCAGTCTGAGTAAAGCCCTTAGGAGGGTAAAGGAGGGATTAACATGATTAAGGGCCACTTCAGTTGTCCTAAGTAAATGGCATTCGAACATTTTTCATGTCTCTTTCAATGCTGTAATCTTCAGTGACTTTCTAGACAGTTGTGACCCATCGTTAGGGAAGGGCAGTAATTATACGCAATTTAAAAGAAATCTATTTCCTCCCCAGCTGGGGGATTTGGAACGACTATGGTGACAGTATGGGAGGGAGAAAATAAGGCGTCAATGACAGTGATCGATTCTGGAGGTGGCTTCGAGAACCCTCCCTAGCCAGCTTGAACTTTCACATTATCTCCTTGTTTTGAGGCCCTGAGCACTGAGGGCGGGGAGGACGCCATGCTGTGCGACTCTCCTTCAAGTCCATCTTCCCTCCACCCCTGTTCAAAGAGAGAAAAGCCAAAGTCCCTCGTCGGGGCCGACCTCCCAGGTCATCTTTGCTCCGGAAGTGCCCTCCGTGGAAGTGCGGGCACCGGAAGCTGCGTCTGCGGCGCACTCACTGTTGCCTCCTCACGTGTCCCCGGCCGGAAGTGCCGACCTGGGTGGTGAGGTGGAGCGGAGGTTTCGAAAGAAGCGGAGGCGGCTGCGCCCACAGCGAAGGCCCCGGCTTCGGCAGTTCAGCGATCTGTGGGTTCGACTGGAGGAGAGGTGAGGCAGTGGTTTGGGCTGGGCCGTTGGGGAGCCCATCCCCGGCAGCCATGCGTCCCACCGGAAATGTGGGTGGGGGGCAGCCTGGAAATGCCCATCACACCGCTTAAGAGGGTGGGGGTTCAAGGCTCTGGTGGGGGTGAGCACCCCACTCATGGACCAGCCTTCCTGTTCCTCACAGCCTTGGGCACTGTCTTCTGTTCACTGTGATACAGATGAATCCAGATTAAAGGTAGTTGCTTCGAGGGTGCCTGGGTGGCTCAGTTGGTTAAGCGACTGCCTTCGGCTCAGGTCATGATCCTGGAGTTCCTGGATCGAGTCCCGCATCGGGCTCCCTGCTCGGCGGGGAGTCTGCTTCTCCCTCTCCCACTCCCCGTTTGTGTTCCCTCTCTCGCTGTGTCTTTCTCTGTCAAATAAATAAAATCTTTAAAAAAAAAAAAAAAAGGTAGTTGCTTCGAGCCAGAGTAAGGGCAACATGCTCATCTTTGTTAAAGAAAGGGTTGGGGGCGGGTGTGGGTATGCCTGAGTGTGTTGATTTACCAGCCCTTTCTCCACTGCAGATCAGGGATTTCAGTTTTGCAGAGCTGGAAGCAACCTTGTGGGAATGGGCTTGTTCAGCCCCCACATTTGACAGGGAGTAGGATGAACACAGAATGTACTCTCAGAGATGCTTAAGAGGTAGATCAGAGGTGGACAGAGGAGTCAAAGGTGATGACTCAGCCTGTTCTGCAAGGCACAAGGCTTCTGGAAGAACTACATCAGAGAGGCCTGGGATCCAGGATCCAGATCAATTCAACCCAAATGTACTGAGTTCCTCCCATGTGCCTGCTTTTGTGTTGGGTGCCGTGGCTTTGGAGTAAACCAGGTGTTAGCCCTCTGCCTTCATGGAGTTCACATTCTGGGGAGGAAGTCAGATTTTGAGTTGATTGTCTGCAAAGGAAGTGTAGGGTACTGTGGGAATGCTCTTTTGTTGGAGGTTACTATTTAGGGTTGGGGGTCAGGAAAGGCCTCATGGAGTGAAGGGACCTTTTGGCTGATACTGAGTAGAAGCCTGACAAAGTGAAGCCCAATGAACAGAACTTGAGTCTTCATCAGGAGATTCAGGGATCCAGTGCCTGCATAGTGTTTAATAATAAATGTTGAATGAGTAAACAACTGAGCAAGGAGGGGAAGGAGTTCCAAGCAAGCGGGACAATTTGAAGGCCTAGAGAGAGTGAGCATGTTGAAGAAACCAAGATGAAGTAATTATGGCTGGAGCCTGGGAAGTCAAGGGGAGTGGGGTGGGGCGGGGTGGGTCCAGACAGGAAGTGGAGTGGAGTGCCTGAAGACATGAGGAGCCACTGAAGGCTCGAAGCAGGCATCCAGTATGCTGTGGAATTGGCTTTTTAAAAAAATTTTAAAAAATTTTATTTATTTACCTATTTGAGAGAGAGAGAGAGTGAGCGGGAGAGGGAGAGAGAGTCTGAAGCAGACTCCATGCTCAGGGCAGAGCCCAACTCAGGGCTTGATCCCATGACGGCGAGATCATGACCTGAGCCAAAATGAAGAGTCAGATGCTCAACCGACTGAGCCACCCAGGTGCCCCCGGGATTGGCATTTTTAAATGGAGGGAAGCTGGCAGCCAAATGGGACCTGGAGAACAGGGACAGATCCTGTTGAATCCATGTTCAGTGGTACCTGCAGAGAGTGGCTCTTCAACTATCCTTCCTTGGCGGGTGGAGGAAGAAACTGACATATTCAGTTCCTTTTCAGTCTGGGCCATTTCCTTTCAAGGTGGCCTGGAGTCAGGCACTTTACACCTGAGCTGAGCTGAAAGGTCCAGTTGGGTCTGAGATCATGGGCCCCTTAGCTCATACTGCCTTGACTTGGGATGTCTGCATGGAGTTCACACTGGACCTGAGCTGGGTTGGGGGGGAGAGCCAGATCCCGGGGAGGACACCTCATGGCTTGAATGGGCCTCTATGTGTGGTCAGTGTGGAGGGTCCCTGCCTGAGATTGCCCAAGGGCTAATGACACGCAAATCTGAGTTGGGGCTTCTTACACCTAGAGTTTTTATAATCTTTGAACCAAGAACCATGTCGCCGGGGGAAAGTTGTCCGATGTGCTGGTCTTAGCACCTGAATTACTTGGATTTGTTGTAGCAATAGTATTAAGGGACAAAGACACAGGAAGCCCATTAACATACTAAGATCCATTCTCATCTCTAAAAAAGGGAGATGAAAAGAAGCTGTGTGGGCCTTCAGGGGCCTTGGAGTATCCAGGGGCTCCTGCTGAGCTCTGAGACTCTGTTTTTTCTTTTCCTCGTAGCGCCATGGTCCCACAACTCCAGGTCCCTGCTCTGGATAGATCTATCTCTGCTGAGCTGCGGCTTCCTCACCATGGGCATTCCCACCACAGCCAGATGGTGGCCAGTAGTGCCTGTCTGTCTCTCTGGACTCCTGTGTTCTGGGTGCTGATGCTGGCTTTCCAAACAGAGACATTCCTCCTGTAATGACTGGAGGAGCCAGGCCAAGCCCCGACCCCCTGGACTTGAAGGATGGCCGTTCCTGTACTCCACACTCTGGTCTGGCCTTGATAGGCCCGACCCAGGAAAGAAGAGAGAATAAAATGCAGTGTTGGTTCTTCTCTTTCCAAGGAATGACTTTGGGTTATCCAGCAGTGCTTGGGGTGGGTGTACAGTTTTGTAACATACTGAGTTGTATGAAAAGAATTATAAATGTATTATATAAAAATGATTAAATACATTTTCTGTGTAGACTTTTTCCCACAGTATGTATATATTATGCAAACAACTCTTGCTCACACCCTCTGGATACTATCACTGCTTCACTCCTGGGCCCTGCTCCTGGCCTACCTGCCAGTTTGGATCCTGACCCTGTTCTTCCTGCTGCTCCTCTTCCTACTCACTCCTGGTTCTGGATTCAGGGGAATTAATAGGCCATGGGACCTTCGTTTGCTCCTCTCTATTCAAGGTCTGGTGGCTGGGCTGCGTCCTGCACTCTGACAAGTGCTTTAATTATGTGTGATGTATGAGTGTCTCGCCAACACGCTGAAGACTGCGTGAATGGGTGGGTTTCGTCAAAGCTGCTGTGCAAGAAAGCACTTTGCAAACGCTCCCTCTTCCTGTCTTGTTATTTATTATTTATATGTCTATGTCTTTTACAAATAAAATCTTACGGGGAACCTACATAAAATGATTAAGAGTAGAATTGTCTTGGTTGAGTCTGAAATGGGATATTTTAGTCCTGCCCCCCACTTCCCACCTCATGGCAAGGTTTCTTTAGGGGCTTTCGAGCAGCTCACAGAAACCCAGAGGGTCTGCCCAGGACTTGGATGGGGCCAATAAGAAACAGATGTGTTTGTTCCTAACCTGGTTTGGGGAAAGCTTGATTGCCTGGGCTCGCAGTTCTGTGATCTTCTCTTCCTAGACTTTCTTTTGGGTGCATTCTCAGTCATTTCCAGGGCCCAGAAGATCTTTGGGGTATACTTAAAGAGTGGTGTGGTGGTACTCAGGATGCGTGTCCTCCACCTTTGCTCCATTCTGCAGCATGCACCCTGTATTGCAGGGGTAGGAGGACTCAACGTTCCCAGATTCCCTTGCTGCTATGTTTGAGATTCTCCTAATGAGATAGACTTGCCTGACTTGGAAGGCGGAAAGAGACAGAAGAACTTTCTCTTCAGGGGTGGTGGCAGATATGTGTAGGCTCCAGCAGGCACGAGTTTGTGCAGTGGCCTGGCTCTGCTCTTCCTCGTCCAGTCAGTCGACTGTTCCACGAGTGCGGTACAGTGTGAGGTTGGCACCGTTTCCACAGCGCTGTGACCTTGGATTACAGCTGCTGTGGTGCCTGATGTCAACCTCTGACTTCTGCAGCTGCAGCCATTCCCATGGCTTAGTAAGTACCTGTTCCCGCTTGGAATGCCAAGAGTAGTCTCGGATTCCTGCTCTGAACTCTAAGTAATAGAAGCGCTCTCTGCTTCTCCGGGACTCGAGTCTGTTTTTAACTTTGATAGGTATGGGGACGAAGGGGGAGGTAAAAGGGGAAGGTAGGATTACTGGGCCTGACCCAATTCTTGAAAATTTCTGTAAGGGGGTGGTGTGGCTTTATCCATCCTAGCTGCGTGATTCCCAGTGTCTTGGCTCATGTTATGGCTGAGGAGGCAAACGGACCCTTGTTGGCAGGGCTGACACAAGATGATTTGCCACAGTGACTGCTCCATCTTTTCTTCCTTTTTTTTTTTGGTGACTGCTCCATCTTAATGGTGGCCCAATAACCTCTGCTTTTGAGGTGACAGGGGCTCAGGTGCACCTGGGTGGGACTTGGCTGCTTTTCACACAGGCTCGTCCTAAAATGGAGGGGAAGTTCTGTACTTGGGCAGGACCAACCTGCACTTCCGTGAAGCACAGCAGCCTCTTCTAAGGACTGTAGTATAGCCCCATAGAGTGGGGGAATAGGCACCATGGGGTCGAGATCTTGTTATCCAGCTCATTTGCTCATCAGCCTCCCATGTGTTGGGCTCTGAGCCTTCATCTGGTCTAGAAATCGAAGCCCCTGGGGCCACGGGACTGCAGTGTACACCAGGCCTTTTATATCAGAGTGAGGAGGAAGGAAGCCCCTGTGGATAAGGCACTGCTGAGCTCTGACTCGCCCAGGTTACTCCCCTCTCTCCCCTCAAGTTATTGATGGGAAGCTGCCTGGCTCTCACCCGGGGGAGGGGGAGCAGGTTTAAGAGGTGAGTGTTGAACCCACTGCTTTCACATCAGAGCTTGAATTACCAACAGGAAGAAACATTCAAACACTTTATTTTAGATTAGAAGAGAAAAACCACACTTACTACCCTTAGGTCAGATCTGAAGTAAAGCTATTTTGCTCACATATAAGTTATGCAGACCTTTGTCCCCCATCAGGAAAGATCTCCGGCCTGGTTCTTTTTTAGCAGGAGGTGGCAACTTTTCATTCATTTAGCTGGCAGAGCAAAGCTGATCCCTTGGCAATCCAATAATCTTTGGAACGCTTGGAGGGTAAGAGGACCGTCACCACAAAGTTGGTTGAATGACCTAGTTAAGGATACAAGGACAAAAGAATAACCCCTTGATACAAAGAGCACTGTACTGGGAGTCAAGACACTTGGGTTTCAGACCTGACTCAGTCTCTAAAGATAATGGGCAACTAATCCTCTATGGATTTCAGTTTTATCCTCTATAAGATGAAGATGTTAGAACAAATGATCCTTTAGGACCTGTCCAGCTTCGACTTTGTATAGCCTTGTAAAATATGTTTCAAATTCTCTGCAGGCTGACTGAGGGAACACTGGACTAGGATTCAGCCTTGAGCTTTTAGTGGGACTTGGGATACAGTTGGTAGGTTGGGCATCTGTTCATTTGTCCATCTGTCCATCCGTCCATCCATCCATCCATCCATCCATCCATCCATCCATCCATCCATCCTTTGTTTCACCCTGCAGTTAGGCACCAGGGCTCCTGAAATGACTAAACACAATCGCAGATATTTGGTCCTCAGCTCTGGGACATCTGAAGTAAGAGGTCACTTTTGCACTTTTTTCATTGTGGGCCTGTGTGAGGGGCCAGGACCAGTGTAAGAAGAAGAGCATTTGGCTCTCAAGATGGCACTGCATTCATAGCAAACCCCCATCTGTGTGGAAGTTGGGGAAGGTGGTGGTGTTGCCAGCAGAGAATGCCCGTATCTCCCCTTCCCTTACCTTTGTATGCCACGCCCTGCATGGTGCCTTGGCAGTGCTTGAGGGACATTTTATAGTACAAAGCAGCATACACACACACACACACACACATTTAACTGTGAGTTTGATTCAGGATTCAGATAAGGTCCATGCCTTGCAATAGTGATGTGTCTTATTTTATTTTAGAGAGAGAGAGTGTGTGTGTGAGTGGGAGTGGGGGGAGAGGAAGAGAGACAATCCCAAGCAGGCTCTGCAACCAGCATGGAGCCTGACATGGGGCTTGATCCCTCAACCTTGAGATCACGACCTGAGCCAAAATCAAGAGTCAGATGCCCAACCCATTGAGCCACACAGGTGCTCCAGTGATGTGTCTCTTAAATTTCTTACAATTGGTAGGTTCCCCGTCTGTTCCTTTTGCCACCCCCTTGTAATTGTTGAAACAACCAGACTATCCTATAAAGTTTCCCAGAGTCTGGATTTTTGCTGACAGCTTCCCTGTGGTGATTTTAAGCATGTTCCTCTATCCCTGTAAAGGGGTGGTGAGATCTAGAGGCATGGTCACATTCAGGTTTGAGTTTTTTGGGACAAGAATACTTGAATAGGTGGTATGTATTTTCATCAGGAAGTACCTTATGTCTGATTTTCTTTCTTTGTTGGGATGTTAGCAGCTGTTGATAATTATTACTTAGAGTCATTATTTCATTAGGGTTAATAATAATTTTAAAATTTAGTGATGATTAAGTGTAAAGTATCCATCAGTGATTTAATTTTTGTATGTAGTATGACATAGGGTCTAAGTTTGGTATAACCAATTGTCTGAGCACCATTTGTAGAATAATTTCTCTCTTCCTGACCTATTTTATTTTATTTAAGATTTATTTATTTATTTGAGAGAAAGAGAGAGAGAGAGATAACACGACAGGGGGAGGGGCAGAGGGAGAGGGAGAAGCAGACTCCTGGCTGAGCAGGGGGCCTGATGTGGGACTTGATCCCAGGACCCCGAGATCACGACCTGAGCTGAAGGCAGACGCTTAACCCACTGAGCCACCCAGGAGCCCCTTCCTGACCAATTTTAAACCAATATACACAGTGTGTTTCTGGGGTCTGTATCCAGTGCATTGATCTGCTTGTTGAGTCTTGCGCTAGTGCAATATCATTTAAAATTTTTTTTTTTTTTAAGATTTTATTTATTTGACAGAGAGAGAGAGACAGTGAGAGCAGGAACACAAGCAGGGGGAGTGGGAGAGGGAGAAGCAGGCTTCCCGGCAAGCAGGGAGCCCGATGCGGGGCTCGATCCCAGGACCCTGGATCATGACCTGAGCCGAAGGCAGACGCTTAATGACTGAGCCACCCAGGCACCCCTGCAATATCATTTTAATTACTACCTTTCCTTGGTTCCTCTTGCCAAGAAGACAGGGTTCCTGTTGGAATTTTAGCCAATAATAAGACAAATGACTCTTAAAAAAATGGGTAAAAGGGGGCGCCTGAGTGGCTCAGTCAGTTAGGTGTCTGCCTTCAGCTTGGGTCATGATCCCAGGGTCCTGGGATTGAGCCCCACGTAGGGCTCCCTGCTCAGCGGGGAGCCTGCTTCTTCCTCTGCCTCTGCCCCTCCCCCCGCTCGTGCTCGCTCTCATGCTCGCTCGCTCTCTCTCTCAAATAAAATCTTTTTTAAAAAAATGGGTAAAAGACTTGAACAGACAGTTCATCAATGAAGATATAAATAAGTACCAGAAAAGATGGCTAACATCATTAGTCATTAGGGAAATGCAAAGTAAAACCACAAGAAGATACCACTATATTCTATCATTCCATCTATCTATCTGTCTATCTATCTATCTATCTATCATCTAAAATTAAAAGGACTGGTCATCCTAAGTGGTAGTGAGGATGTGGAGGAACTGGAACCCTTACACGCTGCTGGTGGGAGTGTTCAATGGTATGGCCACTTTGAAAACAGTTTGGCTGTTTCTTAAAAAGTTGAACCACGTACTTACCACATGATCCAGTCATTCCACACCTAGATATTTATCCACGGTAAATGAAAGCATATGTCCACATAGAAACTTGTACATATCATTATTAACTTTAATATGTTTTTAGATTTGTCATAGGAGGGGGAGATGAAGACATGATAGGAGTGTCTATTTTAGTCCTATTCCGTATGTTACTCTTCGAGAACATACTGTAATTGAAGATTTTATTAGAAAAATATTTATCAGTATCTATATTCTCTACTCAAATGAGAAAATGTTTTAGTTCTTTCTACCTTGCCACTCTCCCATATTTCTATCATCTGGAAATTTAGTTTCAAGTTTTTAAAATCATTTTTATGGTCAAACTATTAAGATTTAAGTGTGTGTGTGTGTGTGTGTGTTTTAAATAGAGGGTCAGTGGTGATTAATTTAGAGCCACTGTATGTCCAAAAATAGGTTTACCACTCCTTCCCTTTTAGATGATAATTTGGTTGCATTTGTTGCAGTTCTATGGTTCAAAGTTGTTTTTCCTCAGCCTTTAAGGATGTTTGTCTATTGGGGTGCCTGGGTGGCTCAGTTGGTTAAGCGTCTGCTTGGCTCGGGTCATGATCCCAAGATCCTGGGATCGAGCCTTGCATCAGACTCCCTGCTCAGTGGGGAGCCTGCTTCTCCTTCTCCCTCTGCCATTCCCCCTGCTTGTGCTCTCTGGCTCTCTCTGTCAAATAAATAAATAAAATCTTAAAAAAAAAAGATGTTTGTCTATTTTCTTTTTATGTGCGCTGTGGATAAAGAGAGATGCTTGGTGTCAATCTGATTCTCATTCTTGCGAATTTTAGTTCCAGTGTATTCATATATTTATCTCTTTGCTTTGAGTATTTTCTTTATCTCTGATAGTCTTAAGTATCGCTTTGATATATCTTTTAAAATTTATTTCTTTGTTGTGTGCTTTAAAAAAATCACTCCTACCACTTTGTGAGATCTTGTAATCTGGGGACTCAAGTGTTTCCTTCAGTTCTGGGAAATTATCAACCCTCTTTATTATCCCTCTTCCATTCTCTTTCTCCTTCCAGATTGCCTACTAGATAAATACTGGAAATTTTGGCTCCTTTCACGATGTCACTTTTTTTTTTTTTTAATTGCATTGTGCTGTATTGTGAGGGATTTCCTCAGTTTATTCCCTGCTCACTCTTTGGCAGTGTCCTAGCTGTGTATGGGCAGATCGTCAGCTTCTCTGTTGATGGGGCTTTCTACCTGATTTCTTTTCTCAGGGCTGCATCTTAGTTTCAGGCCCACTTGGATTCCCCTTTTTGCAACATGGCATTCCATTTTTTAAAGATTTTTTTTTTTAAATTTATTTATTTGAGAGAGAGAGTGAGAGAGAGAGCGCAAGAGGGGGTAGGGTTAGAGGGAGAAGCAGACTTCCTGCCGAGCAGGGAGCCCGATGTGGGACTCGATCCCGGGACTCCGGGATCATGACCTGAGCCGAAGGCAGATGCTTAACGACTGAGCCACCCAGGCGCCCATGGCATTCCATTTTTGGTTCATTTTCAAATCCGTTTTCTATGAGTCTCAGTGGCTTTGGTGGGAGAGAGATTTTCGTGTCTACTCAGGTCATCATTTTGAAAATAAAAGTCACTGCTCAATAAGCTCTATTTTCTACTTATTAGACTAGTAGAAGAAAGCATTAGTTTTATGATATTAGTCCATACTCAGAGTTAAAGGAAAGAGAATTTATAACATTTATAAATTAGTATGTTATAAGTGGCCTCATTTTAAACCTTCCTAATTGGCTTAAGATCTCTCCTTGCACAGTATAGCTTTTTTTTTTTTTTGGACTTTGTAGTTCGTGTTTTGTCATCATTTGGGCCAATCTTGGCACATTCTTACCCGTGGTTGAGAGTGTTCCTGCCCGGGCCCCTGTTTTATAAAGTGGGGAGTGGTAAAGTGTTGGGTTTGGCACATAATTTTGTTGAGGTTCAAAATGCACCACAGGCAGCGTTGGATTCATCTGTCCTGGCAATGCATCCTCTATCACCATCTCCGTATTGTCCCATCGAGAAGCATCCATGAACATTCCATGAACAAGAACACCATCCTCAGGAGAGGGCAACTGAAAGATGACGAGACGTTTTAAGGTGAGAAGAGGAGAAGGGGATTAGCTGTTGTGGGCCATTTCCTGAGTCCCACATCCTCACGAGTTAATTCTAAGAACCACTCTATAGATTGCTGTTATTACTCACATTTTAGAGAGGAGAATACCGAGGCTTGGAAAGGTAAAATGACTTGCTTCTCGGTTTGACACCAAATCTCATACTTCCCACAGTCCACCAGGACCTTAGGTATCCCTAATAAGGGATACCATTTATGGGCTTCAAACGATCTGATATGATATTATGACTTTCTCCTTCTCACGGGAAGCAGATGGGGTAGGAGGGCTGTAACTATCATGTTCTTTTTAGCAAGGTCTTTCGAGGGCCTGGGTGACCTAAAGATAGATTCTGTATCTGTAGTAACACTTGCAGAGCACCAGTGGAAAGTTCCTTTTTTGTTTTCAGAAATTATGCTAGATTTTTCATGTTCCTATTAAAGGGGGGAGAAAGGGGACAGAAAAACCCTGCCCCTTAGCGGCCCGTGATTGGACGCCGCCGCGGGAGTACAATTTCGGCCGGTTGTAGGCTTCTGTGTCGTCCTCCCTCAAACACTGAGCGCGTTTGGCCACTTGTGGAGCCAGTTATCTTTTGGATAATTGGAGCTTCACACCTGCAGGCAGTGACCAAGCTGTATGGACATAGGTAGTATCTTTTTATTGTGAATAGAAGAATGGTAAGCTCTTTTTGGCTGGTCTTCACTTCCTAGCGTCCTGAGCTCCGTCTCTTGGGCAGGCAGTGTGGGGCCTGCCTTCCAGTTTGGGGGGCTGCTGCACCCGCTTGTGCACGTTTGCCTTACTACAGGCTGCACTTGCCGGGCCATGGGTGGGAGCCATTTGGGCATCCACCCAGAGGGACTGTGTTTTCCTAAACCGCACAAAGGTGGCAAACGGGAGGACAGTGGCCCTGCTTGTACGTAGTGGAACGAGAGCTGTGTGAGCACAGTCTCTTGCAGACATTCACTGGGAGGACCAGGACTTGGGCCCACCATACGACCTGCCATCTCCATAGAAGGCAGAGATCTAAAGCACTGTCGTGGCTCAGTGCCCATGATCCAAGGTGGAGGTGTGCTGTGGGTTGGGGCAAGGTGGAGGGACAGAGGTCCTGGTGGTCAGGTTCTGTCAGACAGGTTCCGTCTGTCAGCCTCCTGGGGCAGGTACAAATGTGCCAGACCCAGAGCAGGGCCAGCATTCTGGAAGGCCTTGGCGAGAACTTTCATGTGGGTGCCTTTCCGAGGCCTCAGTTATTCCTGATGTGGGGCTGGGACACCCTCCTGCCTAAGAAGGGGCTCAAAATAATGAGGAGTGCAACTCTCAGTTTATTTTCTCTTTACTTTAAAAAGAATTTTGATGCTAAAACAGATTTCCTTAAAAATGTAACCCTTTTTATTGTCATTTTAAATACAGATAATTGGGGCGCCTGGGTGGCTCAGTTGTTAAGCGTCTGCTTTCGGCTCAGGTCATGATCCCAGGGTCCTGGGATTGAGCCCTGCATCAGGCTCCCTGCTCCGCGGGAAGCCTGCTTCTCCCTCTCCCATTCCCCCTGCTTGTGTTCCCTCTCTCACTGTCTCTCTGTCAAATAAATAAATAAAATCTTAAAAAAAAAAACCCAGATAATTAAGAGGTATGGGATATTAGAGTATTTCAAAAGTAAGCCATGAATATTGGATCAGTTTGGTCTTTGTAAGTTTTTGCTCATGAGAACAAAGAGTAGATCAATCAGATCTGAGTGGGGTGGATACTGATAAAATTATCCAGGAGCAATTTCTACTAACTGATGCCAGGATATGTTAAGGAAAGTTTAGTAAAGCCATTCACCACAACTATGCTGATTGAGGAGTGAACACTTTCTTGGAAAAAACAATCTGGAGCAGATGTTTGATTTTGTGGCACGTGTAGAAAATTATATTTATACAGCTCACTAGTGTGGGTAGGTGCTTGGAGGCAGAGCTCCAGTCCCCTATCGATACCCCCTCAGCACACTGAAGCTGGGCAGCTCAGATTGGCAGCGGTGGTGCTCATCCCTGGCTGTACACTGGAATCACCAGGGGAGCTTTGGAAAATAATGGTGCCTAATGAAATTGCGGTGATTCTGATGTAACTGGGGTGTAGTCTGGGCACTGGGATTTTTAAAAAGCTCCACAGGTGATTCTAACCTTCAGTCAAGGTTGAGAATCACTGATATTCTAGAGCTGTGGTTCTCAAACTTTAGTGGGCTAAGAACCCCAGGTAGGACTGTCACAGTACAGATTTCTGGGTCCCAGCGCAGGGTTTCTGATTCAGTAGATCTGGACTGGGTCCTTGGAATTTGCATTTCTAGTAAGTTCCCAGGTGATGCCCATGCTCCTGGTATTGGAACCACACTTTGAGAACTTCTGCTCTAGAGGGAGTAAACTATATAGGCAAGGAGTTTAAACTGCTTCCTTAGTGCATTCCTATTAATTACGTCATGTATTTATGGTTATATAATGTATGATATATTGGTATATTCCTTCTGCTAGGAGGCAGTTGAATGAACAGCAAATAAATTCAGCCTATAATAATATTTATTGCGGGAGCATTATGCGCTGGTTATTTTTACTGCATTACAACTCTGAGGTTAGCAGCAGCAGCCCCATTTTACAGATGAGAACACTGCGATGCAGACATGTGAGTCATTGCCCTAGCACACACAGCTGGCAAAGGGGAAAGTCAGAATTTAAACTCAGGCCTGCCTGATTCTGAAAACTTTGTTTTTAACATCTGGCTAAAGTCCTGATATTTAACCCTTTTCTCCATAAGAAGGAGAAAGTTGCCATAGGAATCTAAAGAAATAAAGTGTTACTTTAAAAAATATCTCTATAAATCAGACTAATTTAGGCAGTTCCATCTAGGCATTGCTAGACTGGGGAGTTTGTCTGAGGGGTGTGAATCTTGTCCTGCTTCTCGTGCTCCTGCGTGTGGGAGGCAGTAGGGGAGTGGGGCAGGGGAGGTTGGCTGAGACCTCAAATGGCAGAGGGACAGAGCTGCTTTGCTGTAACAGTAGTCGGGGGGACAATACCTCCAAGTCCATGGGCAATTCTTGTCCAAACTGCACTGTCTTGGCAGCTTCTATAACTGCAGCTTGATCCCGGTAGGTAGGAATCATGTTGTATTTGAAACTCAGCTCATCTATAGGCAAATTGTATTTCCGAGCATGATTTTGAAGAGTTCCTATAAATATGAAAACCAGAAAGCTGGGTCCTCGGAACAACACTGCCGCTTCTCGAACACGGCCTCCGCTTGCCTCCATCAGTTTGAGAGCTTCCTCTCCACTGAGAAGTCTCAACCACTAATGCCTTATTCTGAATTAGTTCATCAGCTGGGAAGCCTGCGGTGACGTTGGGAGGGGTGGAGCCATGGCGGGGCTGGGAAGAGAGGGAGGAAGGCCAAGTCTCAAGGGCACTGCTCTGCAGTGAGGGAGACAGGCCAGTGCAGGAGTTCCAGAGCCCCATCTCCCTAACTTCAGAGTCCTGCTCAGCTTGTCTTGTATGGGCTGTTAATAAGGGATTCAGGATGAGACAGATTACGGGCTGGGCCCTCTAGCTGGAGTCCTTGAGGGCTGATGGAAGGACAGAAGGAGTATTTTTTAGAGGGAAGGAAGTTGCGCTGAGGTGGGGCCGGAGCAGGGGGTGAGCAGGTGGTGCCTTTAAGCACGGGTCGCATGGGTCGCACGGGTCGCACGGGTCGCCCTGGTCGCACGGGTCGCATGGGGACTGGGGCGTGCTGTGGACCCTCACAGCAGCAGTGCACTCGCGTGCACAACGGAGAGGGTCTGGGACTAAGTTGTAGGGGAGCGGCTGCTATTTCTGTCATCCTTTCCCCTGGCAAGTGAAGAAGAGCAGGGCCTCACCAAACTGCCCTAAAACCAACAGTCCACGGTTAGGTCATTGGCAGCCAGGCCTTTCCCCCGGTTCCTAGAAACCCAGCATGTAACAAATCACGGTCTTTTCAGTGGGATTTTTCTTGGGAAAGCACGGTTTGTTACCTGTTAGAAATCCTTGAGGAAAGAAGAAACCGGAGATCCAGAAGGACTTAGGCTGCCCTCTTTTGAGCCACAACTAAAGGAGAAACATTACATCATCATGTATTGTTTTTCTGAAATGGAGTTTGTCATTTAAATCAAAGTCATATTCTGGAGGGCCTCTCAGGAGACAGAATCTCAACCAGCCTGAGTTAGTCACCAGCCCCATTTTCACTGCCTGTCTGTCCCCCCCTTCCTCACCCAACAGCCTGACCATAAATCCAGAAGCTGGTTATTACAGGGGGTGTGGAAGAAGGGAGACCACAGCAAGGTCACACCTGGCAGTTTGGACCCATGTCAGATTGGTTCTGTACCTCACAGTGGGGTCCTATGAACTAGATCTGAAACTAAAATGGGATGTGGGGATAAGGGCCAAGGGCAAAGTACATTATAATGAGCATGACTTCCAAACTGATGCCATTCGGGAAGTTTCTGTTTCTTTGGGCTCGGATGATCCCTCAATGGTTGCTAGTGTTTCAGTTCGCTAGGGCTTCCTAAGGACCTTAAGGCCTACCGTGTTCATCAAACCCCAAAGAAGTGAATTTTCTTACGTCCACAAACGCAGTCCTCAGGATGAGGTCTTTGACCCATGATCCTAGTGGCTTCAGGGATGGGTAGGCTGTGCTGGACCACAGAGAAGGAACCTGGTTGTTGAGGAAACTGTTATACACCTTCTCCATTTCTTCAGACATCACCACTAAGCCGGCGATGGCTTTGTTGAGTGTTTCCAGAGAAGTCTGAAAGAACAAAATGGGGAGATACCTTTCACAGATGTAATTATCAAGTGTGAGTGCCACTCATTTGAGGCAGCTGGTACTGCCTTGGGCTGAAGGGCCCACTTGCTGGGTTCCATCCTCTTGGTACACGGTCTGCTGGGCCAGACCCTCCAGTCTTTCATCCATTTTTACAACATGTGACCATAGGGGTGGAAGAGCTGGGTGGGGGTGCGGGGGGTTCAGGTGGTTAATAGCAGAATCCAATGAAGTGGAAAGAGGGGAAGGAGGAGAAATATCCCCTGAAGCCTCGAGAAGTGGTTTCAAGAACTGCCACTGAACAGCTTTCCTTCAGGCTAAAGTAAAAATGGGCCTGACGGTTAGTTATTTGGGAAGCATGGGGGTGGTGGTGGCAACTACCTCAGGCCTCCGGGGAGCTCTGCCCCGGGGCTGCCCATGGCCTCTGAGGTTAGAGCAGAGAGGGAAGATTCTTAGATGAGACCAACCTTTCGGCTGGTACCAGAGAGTCTCCTTGAACTGGGAACACTTCCTTAGGACATCCCCTCACCCTCCCCTCGCCACCACAAAAGTCAGAGGCTGGTAGCAGCCTCGGGAAGCCCAGGGCAGTATGGGCTAAAGATGAAGGCTGGTGTGGGATTGGTAGGGCCTGCACAGGTTCCAGTTTTGTGAAAACTACTGCTATCTACTGGGAAGATATTACAGAAAGACGTTGGAGGCCAAATTTATGCGGATTCAAAAAACAAAATAAGGTCCAGGACCATATAGTTCTGGAGATAGGCCATATGTGGATGAACAAGGTTAGTCAGCCTTCCCCTTCCCTCATAGGGTTATCCCCCTCAGCAACCCCCCCCCCACACACACCCCGTCTCTCTTCACAAGAGGCAGTAGTATGAAAAAGAAGAGTTTTAGTTAGATCTGCCCTTGGGACGTGAGGAGCCCTTGGTAGCGTTGGAAAGCAAGGGGGCTCTCAGCCACAGCCGAGGCGGTATTCTACCTTAGATACCGAAAATGGAAAAAGAAGCAGAAGACTTATGTAAAATGCTGGGAGAATGCTTAAGTTATGGGGGGGGGGGGAGGTTAGGCAGCTAGGGTCTTCTAGGTCTGCTTAAAATAGAGGTCACTTTGTGGCCGATTCTCCCAGAGAAGAATGTTCAGTGGGAGAAAGTGTACTTCAAGATGTTCTTCTCTATGGCTAGAAGCCTGACTAACAGGCTGGCCTCATCTCTCCCAGGAACCGCCCTGGCTCACAGTTCCGTCACTAGAGGGAGGAGAATGGGCTCCCCGGGGTGCTGCCACCTTCCTTGGCCTTTCTTATTGCCACCGCGGTGCTGCCTTCCTATTCCCTGGGTGAAATGAAGGTGAGGCTGGGCCAGAGTCAGGATGGGGGCGCCGTGAGGGGCCACCACCTCTCCCTCAGACAGGAGTGCCCTGCCGTGATTCCCGACTGCCTTGCAGGCTGCTTCTTCCTGGACTCTGCCCTCTTCTTCCTGTAGGTGAATCCCTCCATTACTGGGAGACGGTGACGTTTGACCAGAAGTGGCCACAAGGAGACTTGAGAGCCACACTTATTCATTCGCCCATTCAAATAGTCACAAAGATTTAGGATGTGTCAGGGACTAGGGAAACAAAGATGGCTAATATACTAGTCTCCTTCTCTTCAAGAAGTTCATTGACTCACGGGGGAGCCCTCCTCATGGAGGGGAAATTACAAAGTAATGTGGCAGGTACCGTGATAGACACAGACACCTGAAATGATGGAGTGCTGAGGAGGGGCTCCTAAGTTATCTGATGGTGGAGGGATGGGCTGGTGTGTCAGGAAGACTTCCTGGAGGAAGTGACATTTGGATTTGTCCATCTTCGAGTAGGTGAAAGGTCATGATGGGGAGGAGGCCAGACACGAGCAGCGTCCATGTTCGTCCTCTGAACAACTGTCCTCCCTTCATTTCAGCTGGGCAAACAGCAATCCAATAAACTGACTGTATTTCCCACCACCTTGCAGCTGGGGTGTGGCCACGGGACCAAATTTTGGCTAATGGGGTACAGGACAAAAATGATGTACGCAATTTCTGGGTCACATTTTTATGAGCTTTCTCTCAGCCCTCTCTTTCCCCTGTCCCCTGGCTGGCAAAAGGGGACAAGAGAAGCAGCCACCTTAGGCCCAGAGATGCAGGCTAGCTGTTGAGACCGGAAGAGCCAACCCTCCAGCCGGGGACCCTCGATGAGCTCACAGAGCAAGATGAACTACCTACCCTACGGGGCTTCTTCTGGGCTGTTACCTGAGAGGGAAGTGAATTTTTACCTTGTTTTGGTCATTGTATTTGCAGGTCTTTATCATAGCAGCTTAATCTCTATCTTGGCTCTTTCAGTGTAGAAGGAGATAAGCCCTGGGCTGCCCACCTGGCCTTGACACTGGTATACAGCTGACTAGATCCACAGTCCCAAGGTGAGGACGTCACATATTCAGCTGACCGGTGCCCCCCTAGCCCACAAGCCTAAGTATTGCCAGCCAACCAGCAACATCGGGAGACTGCTTTTCTAATAGGAGACAGTCTTTGGCTTTAAAAGATTTACACCAGTTGTCCTCCCCAATCTTACCACCGAGCCTTGACTTTGTGCTAGGTATTTGGTCCCTGCTGGGCAGCAAAATCTTCCCGGGTAATATTCAGTATTTGGTCTCTAAAAGTTTTTGTGTTTCCCTCATCAAAGTTTCGCACAGAGAAACCAGGGAGGCCTTTAGCCATCATTACAAATTCAAGGCCATCCAGAAAGTGTTCCGGAGCATAGGCAAAGTCTCCCAATAGTTGTCCTCAAATTTTAGTGGCAGTGAAATCATCTGGGGGAGTTTATTTAAAATTCATAATCCCAGGAATTTCTCAAGGAATTCTAACTCAGTAGGTCTGGAGTGGGATCAGGGAATCTACATTTTGAACATGCCACATGGCAGATTCTAACGCGAGCATTTTGTGGCCCAACTTGGAGAAACTCTGGTTTTTATAGTCGTCATAAAGACTGTTATTATATGCAAACCAGACATCAGGAACATGCACTGAATCTCTCTTAATTCAGTGCTTCGGTCCTTGATCAAATGTCTAGAGTCAATGCTCATTCCAGGGGTGTAAGTTAGGATAACGAGGACACTGGGATCTGTAACGTCACAGACTGATGGAGGCCTTATTAGGGAAGGGGAACAGACTCGTTGGATGGGGGTCAATTCCATTTTAGCCAAGTTGTGTTGGAAAAGTTGTTAGCATATCCAAACGGAAATGCTGAAGTGGTGGGAACCGGATGATTCTTCCGAGGCTATGCTTCTCTACAAAGCTTTGCTGCCCATCAGCAATGTGGGCAGTGAGCGCTCATACGTGTATTAACTTCAGTAGCTTGTTAAAGCGGTCCACTTCTTGTCCAAGCACGGTAGTCAAGGAGTTAAGACGTCCTTGAGGATCCCTGATGAAAAGGCTCTCCGATGCACTCTCCATTTCTAGTGTTTCTGAAACACACACAGCTGATTCCTCAGATTGATCATCATGGATGGCTGTCCTCCTAACACTGCTATTGTCATGCACTTAGCTTAACTCTTACAAAGCCGATGACTTTTGCACCTGGGCCGGGGCTGAATGGGAGTCAGGCCCCGCACAGACCTCAGTGGCAAAAGGCCATCAGGACAAGCGGTTACCTGGCAGGTGAGGGCCATCCCTGGGACCAGAGGTGCCAGCGACCCTGAGTTTTCTCTGCCATGCAGGCACGTAAGCCGCCCTCTTCCCTGCACACGTGCACTGCATTTCAGAGACGAGGGGGTGGGTGGGGGGAGAATGAGGGATGAGGCAGGCGTAGAATTTATCTTGTTCCTGAGCATTATTCAAAGGGACTGACTCAGTCATTAGGCCCATGGTTCAGGCTGGATCGAAAGTTCTGCTCTTCCTTTTCCCTACAGTCTAGCAACTGGAGGCTCATAGAAGCGATACAAAAATGAAGGACCAGCATTTTGCCTGCATGTCTGAGTAAAGTGTTAGTGAGTGGCTCTGAAGTCCATATACTGAATTCCTTCTGAATTTGCATTTTCACTGCTCTAGAAAAATCACACAGCGGTGTGGGTGAGTCTAGTCTCGGGTCATCCCCAGTGCTGTGCTCACACGTCCCGGGTCCCCTCTCAGCCCCTGAGGGGCTATTCCAAACCCTCAGGTCTCTTACTGAACCAGTCACATCCCTGTCCCCTTTGCCTTAGCAGACGGCATTGCTTATTTCACGCTGAAAGTATAAGCTGTATTAAGCTCAGAGAGAAAAATCTCCTAGGTGTCAGTGGAACTCTGTGAACCAAGTACACAGTCTTCCAGCCAGCCACCTGCCTATGCATCCCTTTTCCACCCAGCCCTCCATCTCATATTTGTTAAAAATCGCTTCCTAAACTAACTGACAGTTTGCTTCACCATCAACAGAACCCTCTCCTCAGAAGGCCTCTTTTGAGGGCCTGTTTTGGGAGGAGACGACTGGCTTCTGAGGTCACACAGGCCTTTTCTTCTGGGGGTCTTAGGAGGATTGGCAAGACTCTGTCTGTTGTATGGTGATATAATAAGAAATAAATATTTTGGTCTTTGTCCCTGGTTCCTCCTGGCTGGAGCCCCCCAGACCCTTGTAATTTCCTAAGTAATAAGAGTGATAGGAGCATCATTTTTTATATTTGGCTTTGACCCTGGCTCCTACAATAGCTTCTGAGTGTTAAAGGTGAAAGGAGCGTCTTTTGTTATTCATAACATAAGCCTGGGTCTTTGTTAATGAGGTGGCTTTGGAAAGCCTCTAAGGGTGGGGGGCTCTTTGTCAGGGGAACCAACCAATGGGATTAGACTGTTGGAACTTTCAGCTTCCCCCTCTGACCTCTTGGGAAGGGAGAGGGGCTGGAGATTGAATTAATGACTAATGGCTAATGATTTAGTCAATTATGCCTAATAATGAAGCTTCCATAAAAACCCTAACTGAAGGGGTTTGGAGAGCTTCTGTGCACTAGGAGGGTGGTGTACCCTGACTCCATGGGGACAGAAGCTCCTGCTCTTGAGACTCTTCTAGACCTTGCCCCATGTACCTCTTCATGTGGTTGTTTATCTGTACCCTTTATTATATCTTTTATTATAAACTGGTAAATGTGTTTCCCTGAGTTCTGTGAGCCATTCTAGCAAATTTTAAACTTAAGAAGGGGGTTGTGGGAACCCCCAAATTATTGCGGGTTAGTCAGAAGTACAGGTCACAACTTGGGACTTGAGATTATCATCTAAAGTGGAGGGCAGTCTTATGGGATCGAGTCCTTAACCTGTGGGGTCCACGCTAACTCTGGTTAGTGTCATAATTGGATTGTAGGATACCCAGTTGGTGTCCAGAGAGTTGGAGAATTGCTTAATGTAAGGGAAAAGCCCACACATTTGGTGTCAAAAGTGTTGTGAGTAGAGAGAGAAACACAGTTTACTTTTACATTAGACTAAGAAATGTAAATCTACAGTCACTCTAAGAAAAGTGTGAGAGTAGATCTCTGATCATTTGGGAAGATTCCTTAACTCACCAGAAAAAAAGGTGATAATAATTTAGCCATTTCTCTTGAATCTAGAAAAAAAATGACATGGATTCTAGAGCAGGGCTGTCTAATGGCACATTTTACAATAATGGAAATGTCTTCGATCTGTGTTGTCTGATACAGTAGCACTCAAAATATGGCTAGTGCAACTGAGGAAATGAATTTTAAATTTTACTTACTTATATTTAAGTTTAAGTAGCCACTTGTGGCTAGTGGCTACTCTCTTGGGCAGCACAGGTCTAGAGGCACAGGGAAGCTCAGAAAAAAGTCTAGTTAAAGTTTCATGGGGCTAGAAACCAACTTGCACCTAATGCTTCAGGCAGTTGGGTTGTTGAGATGCTCAAGGCTTCCATGGAGAGCTCCGAGTCAGAAGTGCTCTCTACATAAAGAAAAGTGTATGTAATAAAGCATATTTGGATATCTGCTCATCACTCAGCTTTCTGAGTTTATTCCTGAAAGTCCTATGATGTACAGAAGCCAAGGATTATTTATTACCTGGAACTCTGGTCCGGACTGAAGCAACAAGTTCTTGGACAATTTCATCATTGCTTTTTCCCTCTCCACCAGATGACGACCTTGGCTGAACTTCAAGTATGGTGTTGATTAAAGTGTTGGTCTCTTTGTACTGTAATGTTGGGAAGAGACAGAACAGTGAAGGCTCGAATTCTCAGAAAATAATTTACAGTACAATTTACTTATAGAAATGGCAATTGTCAAAAAGAGAAAACTTTTATGTTGAAGAGAGAATTGGTAAAATGTGCTCATTGGAAATGCATTGGAACAATGCGGGGGTTAAAGCGCATTGCCCTTCCTGGTTACACAGGCAAAAATCCATGTATGACTTGATTCTTCAAAAATGTAACCACTAATAGCCTACTGTTGACTGGAAGGCTTACCAATAACATAAATAGTTGATTAACACACATTTTGTGTATGTATTATATACTGTATTCTTAAGTAAGCTAAAGAAAAGAAAATGTTAGTATGAAACTCATAGGGGCGCCTGGGTGGCTTAGTCGGGTAAGTGTCTGCCTTCGGCTCAGGTCATGATCTCAGGGTCCTGGGATCGAGCCCCGCATTGGGCTCCCTGCTCAGTGGGGAGCCTGTTTCTCCCTTTCCCTCTGTGTGCTCGTTTTCTCTCTCTCTCTTTCAAATAAATAAATAAATCTTAAAAAAAAAGAAAAGAAATCCGTGTATAAATGGGCCACACAGTTCAAACCTGTGCTGTTCAAGGGTCAATTGTACACAGTGGTCAGTGTTATATTTAAACATTTTTGGTTGAACAATAATGTGAATGTACTTAATGCCACTGAACTGTATACTTAAAAATGGTTAAAAGGGTAAATTTTATGTTATATATATTTGACCCTAATAAAAAATGAATAAAATTTTTTTAGCTAATCATTTAAAAGACAGTTTATAAAAATGAAGAAGAAATAATGAGAATGCTGTTTTGAAACATACTTTTATTTAAATAACATTTTTTTCAACTAGAAAAGTGTTATGGCTTATTATAGAAAATTTAGAAACTACAGAAAAGTATAAAAAAAATAAATATTCGTGATCCTGCTTTTCAGAGATATTTATAACTTTAGTTTACCCCCCACTTGGACATTTTCTCTGTATATGTGCATCTAATTAAAAAAACAGCCCATACAATTTATATAGTATTCATTCTTTTTCAATTTCATGAACATTTTTCTCCTATCACTGACAAATCTTCCTGAATCATGCTTTAAGTGACTGTGTGATACTTGGTGGTATGAAGAGCCATAGTTAATATAGTTGTTTATCTACTATATTACTACTAGATATGTTTTGGACATTTCTAGTTTTTAGATTTTATAGAACTTGGTGAATAGAATATCTGTATATGAATTTCACCCACTATATTTGAAATTCTTTAAATGATGTATTTCCAAAAGAATATTTTTAAAATGGGTATTACTATATTGATTTCTAAAAACACTGTATCAGTTTATACTCCCAACAATAGTGTATCAGAGGACCTATTTTTATCTTTGCAAGAATTAATATCTTTGCTTAAAAATCTTTTCAAATTTAATAGGTAAAAAGTTTCACTCTCTCTCTTTTTTTTTTGCTCTACTTGGAGGGTTATCAGAGTTAAGCATTTTATTTTATTTTTTTCAGAGTTAAGCATTTTAAAAATATGTTCATTGGTCATCTGTATTACATCTTTATAAATTACTCATGTATTTTGCACACTTTCGATTTTTAGTCTTTTTGTTACTGATTTATCAGAGATAATTCTATAATAAGAATAATTAACTTCTTTCCCCCCAATTCTTTTGTGGTAAAATACATGTAACATAAAAATACTGTCTTAACTATCTTTAAGTATACAGTTCAGTGGTATTAAATACATTAATAATGTTGTGCAACCATCACCACCATCCATCTCCATAATTCTTTTCATCTTGTAAAACTGAAGCCCCTTACCCATTAAACAGTAACTCCTCATTTCTCCCTTTTCCCAGCCCCTGGCAACTACCATTATACTTTCTGTCTCTAGGATTTTTGACTACTCTAAATACCTCACATAAATAGAATTATACAGTATTTGTCTTTATGTGACTGGCTTATTTCACTTAGTATCATGTCTTCAAGGTTCATCCATGTTGTAGCATATTACAGAATTTCCTTCCTTTTTTTTTTTTAAGATTTTATTTATTTGACAGAGAGAGACAGAGTGAGAGAGGGAACACAAGCAGGGGGAGTGGGAGAGGGAGAAGCAGACTTCCCACGGAGCAGGAAGCCTGATGCGGGGCTCAATCCCAGGACCCTGGGATCATGACCTGAGCTGAAGGCAGACGCTTAATGACGGAGCCACCCAGGCGCCCCAAGAATTTCCTTCCTTCTTAAGGCTGAATGATACTCCATTGTATGTATATATCATTTTTTTGCTTATTATCTGTCAATGGACACTTGGGTTGCTTCCACGGTTCAGCTATTGTGAATAATGCTGCCGCTGACCAGGGAGCCTGATGCAGGGCTCAATCCCAGGATCCTGGGGTCATGATCTGAGCCAAAGGCAGACACTTAGTGGACTGAGCCACCCAGGCGCCCCTATTTTTGGACATTTTAATCTCCATTCTGGAAAGTTTAAGTTTGTCCTTTATATCACATGTGTGATAATCTATATACCAGTCCTGGTCTGTAAGCCTCCAGGGTAGTTTTTAATTCTGCTGTGGTATTTTTAGTTTCCTTGAAAGATTTCATTCTTAGGCATCTCATGGCATCCTTTGTGTGTGTGTGTGTGTGTGTGTGTGTGTGTGTGTGTGTGTATCAGCCTATTCTCAAATTCTGGCTTTCTCTTTCTCCAGGCTAGGTCTTCTACCCTACCTCAGATGCCAAAACACATTGTTTATTTTTTTTGTTTTTGCAGCAGGTGATTTGCAGAGGGCAAGTCTGTATCTTCTGGATAGTGTTTTCTATCCTTTATCCTTTAGTATGTTTTTTCCTACCTATTTACTCAGGCTTTGTTGTTTTATTCTTTCCATTTATTCAGCCTCTAATGAGAAAAGAGATAACAGATATCTGTTTGTGCATAGTCTATACAGATGGCCTTTGACTTATGCTCATTATTGTCTTAGGAGGCAATCTCTGCCTTGTATCTCCAACTGATGTGCACAGGTCAAGGTCCAATTTTCTTTACTAGTTTCTAATAAGCATCTAAGTAGGTATAGTTTGCGGAGTGAGGAAGGAATCATATCTTTAATTAAAGACTCTATTGATGGCAGGCAGAATTAGCTAACCTAAAGCAGCTAATCAAAGAAATCTGTTGGCTCATACACTGGGAAGAAGGGAACACAAGTCACATGGGTCTCAGGCATGAATGGATCTAATGTTTTCTCTCCAGTACATGCTTGGTTGTTTCTCTCTTTCCTATGGCAGATGAGCTTCTTCTATGTGGTAGGGGGAATGGGCTGAGTGTCAATGATAAGGCCACAGACAGCTCCAGATATGCAGTATCCTAGCCAGTGATTCCAAAGGAAAGAGAAATCCCTCCCCCAATCCTAGCATCTCTATATACTAAAGCTTAGGGAAGAATTCTCATTCACCCAAGCTGGTCCATGTACCTGTTCTTTGGACCAATTCCAGTGGCTAGGTGATGGAGTACTGCCTTTGGCCAGGCCTGAGTCACATGCCCACCTCTGAAGGTAAGGAGGTCTTACCAGAATTTCATGGAATGAGGAAGGGGCTGTTATCCCAAAAGGAGGAGATTGGGAGTAGGGCATATACTCTACCAGAAAAATGGAGGAAGGGAGGCTAGACTGAAAAGCATACCACCGTGCTCACTACATGCCTGCTGTCTCATTCTCAGTCATTGTGAACCAATGGAAAACACAAAACTACACTCCTCGGTGCACACTGCCAAGAGTGTTACCTCTGCCAACAATGCTGTATTTCTCACAGGATGCAGCAAGTCTTACAATATCTACACTCCCCCTTCCCTTCTCCCCCCCACCCTGCCCCATGCCCCACCCACTCCAGAACAAACTGTCAGATATGAGTGAATATTAACACTTGTTTGGCCACCTCTTTTTCTTCCTGAAAGCAGAATAATGAAAAACAAGATAATATTCTAACTCCTTGCTAAACAGCAAAGCAATTTTTTATGGCAGAGAACCATGACATAAGGTGGCAGAGCATTGACCTCCTGGGTTTTTTTCTGGAAGTTCCACTGTTGTTTCTTATGGATTCATTGATATCTAGGTAGACCTCCCCCTCTAACACTTGTATGGGCAAAATTTAAGTTGAAAGGAAGATGATTCCCTTCACCCTTGTGAGCCAAACCTAGTCTCCAACCTTTATAGTATTCCAGGCCCCAAGGGACAGACCTTAGTTCATGACTTTGGTTCATCCACAGATTCCTGACCATGGCAGATGAATAAACTGGAAAGGTATGTAGTGCACAGGTAATGGAGGAGCCTCAGGTGCCATGCTGACAAACTTGGACTACCCCGAGGTAATGGTGGGGCATCAGAAGGTCTTAGAGGAGTGAAATGATCCAGTTTGCTCTTTGGACCTACTGCTGGTGTCTGGCACTGTGACCTGATGGACCACAATTTTAAAGAACACTGTTTTATCTGTCTTGGATGTTTTTATTGTACTTTTATAACTTAATCATCTGTGGATCCATAAACCTTTGTGTAATATGATACAGATTTGCTCAGTGTGGAGGGAAAAGGGCAAAAGAGAAAGGACTGTCTGGATTATCGTCCAAATTCCCAAGTTAAGTTGGACTAGTGGGTAGAAGGCCGGGAGGTGGGGGGTGGCCAGTGACAGGGAAAAATGCATGGATCTTAGGATGCTGTGAAGGATCCAGAGGGAACAGGCTAAATTGGAATCGAATGCTGAAGTTGAGGTGAAACATTTACTTTGGTTATTTAAGGATATAATAATTTATGGGACTAGTGAGATGATTATTGATGTTTCAAGTTTACATACACAATATGAAAATGTATTTTAGGCTAAAAGGCCACATACCTGGAAAACTAGGTTGGCATTTTCATGCATTCCAAATATTTCTGGGTCATCCATCAAAGGCAGATTTTCAATGTAGTCCTTAAACTCTTGTAGGCTGTCAGCCAAAGGTGCAAAATAGATGCCTGTTTATTGAAAACACAGAAGGCAGATATGTTTCAAATAGACTAGCTTTGTACCACCAACGTTAGTCCTTCTCTGCCTGTTCAGATGGTGGCTATAATCAAGTGCCTTCCACAGAAAAGGGGATTGTTTTCCCCACCCTCCTTGCCTTCATTACTGTGCCTGGTCGCTTTCCCTTTTCTTGAGGCCTTGAGCATGTGATTAGTCTTCTACTCTTTCAGGGTGTCTCCTCCAGAACCTTTCAAGATTCTGGGAATCCAGGGATGTGCTGCTGAAAGCCATGCCTTGGTAAAGGGCTCCAAATTTATAGAACTTTGAAAACACATTTAGACCAAATACAACCCATTTTAGAGCAAATAATTCAAAGTGGCTACTGCACAAAAGATATTTTCGTGCTTTAACTGCCAAGCCACTTTTGGAGATGGTCAAGCGTGGGGCTGGGGCGGGCGGGCGTGGGGACTGGGCTGTGATGACTGGACACCGAGAGCTCCTGGATGAAAAACTGAGAGATGCCGCCGATGACATTTTGCAAAAGGTCCTTTCCGGAATATTGAAAAGTCATTCACCTGATTCCGAATATTTATAATCCTCTTCTAATGTTTCAGGAGAAAAGAACCTTTTTAAGACCGTACGAAGGCATCTTTGATCCCAGGTATCTGTAACTCTACCACCATATGTAATTTCACCTGAAAAGGAGTTTGCATTTTTAAACATATTTTTTATTGATATGCTTAGCCAAATTCCAATAGGTTTATTTATATGCACATTTATTTGGAACTGAAAGTGAAAAGAGCATATCAGAGTTTCCTTCAGAGAATAAAAGGCAGGAAAAAAACTAGTATATGTACCCTACCCTAATTATTTTGCTTTCCCCAAATAACCAGAACCAAAGCCACTGAGCTCTCTTTCTTTCTTTCTTTCTTTCTTTCTCTTTCTTTCTCTCTCCCTCTCTCGATCTTTCTTTTCCTTCCTTCCTTCCTTTTTCTCTCCTTCCTTCCTTCTTTCCTTCCTTCCTTCTCCTCCTCCTCCTCCTTCTTCTTTTTATTCCCCCCTCCTCCTCCTCTTTCTCCTCTTCTTCTTCTTTTGCTGCAAAATACTGATTTTGGGTCTTATTCCATCATTGATCACAGTATTCTAAAACATATACACTTCCTATGCAACACTGATTCTTTTTGAGGCCAGTAAATGAACCAAAACATTTACAAGACATTGAAACTGTATGCATACTTTATAATTATTAAAATTAAGCTAGGAAGGAAAGATAGGTCCAAGGTGAAAGAGACAACTTGCCTCACAGAAATTATGTTGTGGGGAATTAAAACTTATTAGTACCCCATCTCTTTTTTCACAGAGAAGCTACTTTCAGCATGCTCCACAGTCATCCCAAAATTCTAAGAGGAATGATATTTTTCTTCTTTGGAATAATATCATTGCTGATATAATTCCTTGGGAAAACTCCAGATCCATTGCTACATTTCATTATTTAACACTGTAGTGTTCCCAGAAGGATTTTACATATGGTACTGACACTCAACTTCTGGATTCTCTGAATGTTCAGCCATTCTCATCTCTGTATCTTCCATTATGTCAGGAAGAAATGTTTTTCATTCTCTTTCAAGCTGAGATAGTTGGTGAAAGAGTTATTTCAGTGTTTGGAATCTCAATAATTTATTTCTTCTAAGGGAGCAATGTCTTTACTTGCACCTCTCATAGGGACACTTATTTTCCCTCTCCTGTTGAAGCATTTTTGGTCTGTCGTGTTGGATCAACCACTCAGGGGGAGGGGAGAGGAGGTAGAGTAGGTATTACAGCCGGTGGTCAAGTAGCTAAATCTCCGTATTAGCAATTCTAAGAGGGAAGAAAGAGATGCTGTTGTATTTTCCTGGGTATATTCTTCTGTCACCTTCTAGGAAGTCTTGGAACACAAAGTTCGGTTACATCTTTGTAGTGGGTCCATCAGGTCTGGGCCTAAATTGAGGCTCCTCTTGGATCTTTGGGGCTGGATGGGAATGTAAGCTCAAGTTTCTCCAACTGCACAATGGTGTCTGGAAAAGGAGGATGGCCAGGAAAACTAAGACTTCTATAGTTGGTAGATGGTGAGAGGAAAGAGTTGCCCTAAAGTACTTTTTTTAAGTCACAAAGGACAATATCTGCATTTTGAGAAGCAGCACAGAAATATTTTCCTTACAAATCATCAGACTTTGTGCTTCTCCATCCAGATTGAGTTTTACCCTTTTCTTGGATCAAACTGAGTAAATAATTTTGACTCAGAGTAGATGACTCACTTTTGGGCTCAATTTTAGGAAGGAGTCTTCTGGGTTTGGTCTTCCCAGAAGAGGGACCTGAGGAGGAAGTGTCCACCATACATGCCCACCACCTGTCCTGGCCCTGACATCACAGTCCCCGAGGGGCTCGTTGCAGATTCCAGTGTGGTGGCTTCCCCCTTCTCTTCCTCTTCTATCCCCAGAGGCTGGCTCAGGGATGGCCCAATACAAACTGGACAGGCCTTAGGTTTGGCTTTGTCCTTGCCTACTTTGAGCTTAGATCTGTCTCCTGGAATTATGTATTGCTATACCTTACACTATAAAATTTTAAGACCTTCCCCACCCCCAAATACCTTCTCATATTTAAAGCCTCCTCAGTATTTCTGTTTATTCTCTCCTGTTTACTTTTTTTTTTTTAAGATTTTATTTATTCATTTGAGAGAGAGAGACAGAGCACAAGCAGGGTAAGGGGCAGAGGGAGAGGAAGAAGCAGACCTCCTGCTGAGCTGGGAGCCCAACCTGGGGCTCAATCCCAGGACTCTGGGATCATGACCTGAGCTGAAGGCAGACACTTAGCCATCTGAGCCACCCAGGTGCCCCTATTCTCTCCTGTTTAGTTTCCCCACTGGTGTTTCTGTATCTTCTCGTTCAGTCCTTCATGTTGCTTTTATTATAGCTTTGTAAATTATTGTACATCTTTACAGCCTAAAGGACTATGATTGCCAATCATTGATTACAAAGTAGAACCAAAATTTATTAACAACACACACAGGCCTTTCAGGTTGTGCCCCCAGCTTACCATTTTTAGTTTTGTTGAAGATAAAGCTCCCCTCCATGTACATCCCCTCTTCCTACTATGCACCAGCCCAACGGAATTGCTCACAAGTTCTACAGACAGGCCACACCTCAACCCATTGGGCTTTTACATCATGATTCTCTCAGCCCAGTGTGCTCTCCTGCGTTTTCTCTCCCAGTGAGCCCAACTTAGCTCAATGTAGCTGTTCAGCACTTAGCTCCCAGCAGAGCTCTCCCGGATTCCCCCGGGGTAGTGTTGTTCCTTCCTAGTTCCCACAGCATTGCGCAGACACTTCTGATTTGGTTATTATCCTAACATAGAGTTTATTCATTATCTCCACCCTCCATGCCATGAGTTTTTGGCAGGAAGGGTCTACGTCATCTTTGTATTTCTAGCATCTCTTGTAGTAGTATTAGGCAGTATTTTCTGGATTAATGCATAAATGATTGCCGAAAATACCACCCTATGGATAAAGCATTCATTGCCTTTTTGCTCCTATCCATTTTTTAAAAACAGCTTTAATAGAGAGCTATAATTTAAAAATCATAAAATCCACATAAAATTTACATGTATAATTCAGTAATATTTAGTAAACCTGCAATGTGTGTGTAACCGTCCCCACAATCTAATTTTAAAACATTTGTATCATCCCCCAAAAGAAATCTTGTGCCCCTTCTCAGTCACTCCTCATTCTTGCCCCTGCTCCATGCAACCAGGAATTTACTTTCTGTCTGTATACATTTGGTTTTTCTGGAACTTTCATATAAATGGAATCATACAATGTGGTATTTTGAGCTGACTTAAAAAAAAAAAGACTATCTTAGAGAGAGAGGGAGGGAGGGAGAGAGCGAGCAGAGGGAGGGGTAAAGGGAGGAGGAGAGAGAATCTTTTTTTTTTTTTTTAAAGATTTTATTTATTTATTTGACAGAGAGAGACACAGCGAGAGAGGGAACACAAGCAGGGGGAGAGGGAGAGGGAGAGGGAGAAGCAGGCTTCCCGCGGAGCAGGGAGCCCGATATGGGGCTCGATCCCAGGATCCTGGGATCATGACCTGAGCCGAAGGCAGACGCTTAACAACTGAGCCACCCAGGCACCCCAAGGGAGAGAGAATCTTAAGCAGGCTCCCCGCTGAGTGTGGATCCCAACTCAGGGCTCAATCCCAGGACCTTGATATAAGGACCTGAGCCCAAATCAAGACTTGGATGCTTGACTGACTGAGCCACCCAGGTGCCCTGTGCCTGACTTTTTTACTTAGCATAGAGTGTATGGGGTTTACCTATGTTGCAGCACGTATCCATACTTTATTCCTTTTTATGGCTGGATAGTACATGTGTGGATACGCCACATTGTTTTTCCATTCACCAGCTGATGGAAGTTCAAGTTGTTTCCACTTTTTGGCTATGAAGCAGTGCTGTTATAAACATGTACAAAGTTTTTGTGTGGACATGTGTTTTCATTTTTTTCCTGGGTATATACCTAGGAGAGGAATTTCTGGGTCATAGAGTAAGTCTATTTTAAAAATCTTCCAAAGTAGTGGCACCATTTTACATTGCCACCAGCAATGTATGAGGGTTCCACTTTCTCCATATCCTCCCCAACACTTTGTTACTCTTTTTTTGTTGTTTCATTTTTTAATTATAGTCATCCTAGCCGGTATAAAGTGGTATTTCATTGTGGCTTTAATTTTCATTTCCTTAATGATGGAGCATCTTTTCATGTGCTTTTTGGGCATTTATATGTCTTCTTTGGTGAAATGTCTGTTCAAATCTTTTGCCCCATTTTTAAATTGGTTTATTTTTCTTTTCACTGTTAAGTTGTAAGTGTTCTTTATATACTTTGTATACAAGTGCCTTATCAGACATATGATTTGCAGATATTTTCCTTCAGTCTGTGGCTTGTCCTTTCACTTTCTTGATGGTATTTATTGAAGTATAAAAGTTTTAAATGTTAATGATGTCCATTATTATTTTTTCTTTATTGCTTGTGTTTCTTGCATCATATCTAATAAGTCATTGCCTAGCCCAAAGTCACAAAGATTTACTTCTATGCTTCCTTCTAAGAGCTTTATAGTTTTAGCTGTTACATTTAGCTCTTATAGGACTCATTTTGAATGAATTTTTGTGTATTATATGAGATAAGGATCCAAATTCATTCTTTTGCAGTTGGATATCTAACAGTCCCAGCATCATTTGTTGAAAAAATTATCCGTCCTCCATTGAGCCGCCCTGATACCTTTGTTGAAAGTAAGCTGATCATCAATATAAGGTCAGTTGTCCATCACCATTTTATTAAGCAGTGTTGGCCCCACTGGAGTAGTGTAGTGCTGGAGGCCAGAGTATAAAGTAGCCCCCTAGATTCCAAGACCACCCCTTTTGGTCCACTCTGAGGATGGTCTTCATTCATTTTCACTGTTGTTTCACTGCCCTCCATTTCCAAGGTTTATTTGCCTTTCAAGGCTCTAGGTCACCTAATCCCTCTCTGTTCTTCCCCATTTCCCTTACTCACCAGTAAAAACCACCCATTCCCATTCTGCCCCTTTTCAGAGTGCACTTCTTCCCCCCCCTTCCCAGTGCAAATCATTTCTTCATTATTCGGGCCTACATATTCCACATTGGACCTAATTTTTTGGCACAAGGTCCCATGTGGCCACAATTAGTATTTGCTAAAAATTGTATTCCTGAAATATTTTTTCCTTTTTCACAAGTATACCTGAATCAACAGGTCTCTACTAGTCAAGCAATGTTCAGATTCTTTTGAATTTAAGAGCATACTCTCGAGGCTAGACTGACTGGATTTCAATCTTGGCTCCACCACTTACAAACTGTGCGCCTCAGTTTCCTCATGTATAAAATAGGTATATAACAGTCCTCACCTCATAGGGTTGTTGTGAGGATTAAATCTGCTAATTCTTGGGAAGTGCTGAACACAGTACTTGGCATGTATCAAGAGAGATATAAGGTTCTGCTATTATTATTTGGGAAAACATATGCCCATTTTCTATGTGTAAATATTCTCATGATATTCTTATCATGGTCTTATCTTTACAAAGGGACTATCAGAATCATCATCACCACTATCAAACACTGGGGAAAGGATGCCATCTTTATATGGGCCATGGCCTGGCCATGTGGGCATACTGACCAGTAATGTAAATCAACGCATCCCAGGGAATCTTTCCTTCTTGACAATAAAGGTTGAGGTTTAGTAAAGCACATTCCCTGTCACTGTCATTAAATTCATAGCAGATATTCCAACCAAGGGGGCCAAACTTTTTTCTCTCCTAGAAGGGAAAATGAAAATAGTCTTACATAAAATTTGGTAAAATTAACTTTGTATAAAATATTGAGAAATTAAAGGTTTCTGTTGAAGTTGGGCATCCTCATTCTGTAAAATCAGTTAAGATCATGAAGTTCAACTTCATCTAGGCTTTCAGTTTGGCTTACAGCAAACATGGGCGGCATCTCTTCCCAGTCCTAGCTCTTCTCCAAAATTTCTGAGAGAAAATTTGACATTACTGGAAATATGATAGATCTGTGAAAAGGACATTTGTCCTTCATGGTAAAATAAAATATTTCCCCATCAAAATAGGCAAAAAAGAAAAAAAAATTCTGACACTAATCATCCATCTGATGGCAAGAACTACTCTCTACTCTTCTAAGGCGTCTATCACCTAGGCTTTTCAGTCATGTCACAATGTGCTGATTACATACTGACTTCTCTGCAGTGACATCTTTTTTTTTTTAAACTGGTACACAGAATCATAACCCTTGTTTCATGACTTCACATAGTGAAGTCTTTCCCTTTCCTCATTATCTCCCTATCCCATCTTAATTTCTTAATTCCAAACTAATGATTATATGAGAGGTCTCATATTCCCTCCTCTTGATCTCAGAATTTCCCTAGGTCTTGAACCACCTCCCTACCTCAGCTGTTTTTCTTTGTACCACAGGGCCTCACACCTGGAGCCCCTGGTCCCAGCCTCACGGATCTCCTCTAGGATCTTGTTTACTTATTTATTTCGTATTTTGCATCTTTAATATTTGTTTTTTTCTTTACAGGTTCTTTCTCTGGAGACCATACACATTTGAAACCCAGGCAGCCAGTCTAATCAAGACACCATGTAGAGACATGTAGTCGAAGAGTCAGAATTTAAGTGCAGGGTCACAGGATGGACACCAAATCACAGCAGTGAGCTTTGAGCAGAGGGAAGGAGAAAGTAGTACTGAGTTGAAGGTCCTCTTTCAGGGGACTTGGGGCTCTGGTCACAGGGAAGAGGCTCCTAAGTGTGGTGAGCCCACTCAAATAGGAATAGGCAAGAATGAAACTATTGCAAGAAAAATAATGGACTGATATGTGCAAAGAAGGGATAATAAAAATAATCCTGAAATTATGGAGATATGAGACCACCGATTTCAGAAGTAGAGCCTGGAGGGAAGCAGATTTGGGAGTGAGGCATAGCTCAGGAGATCAATTTTGTGCTTTTGAATTTAACCTTGTACATTTATCCAGGTGATGGTGTCCTTTGGTCAGATCAGAGTAGAGCTGGGAGGTAAAGCCGTGAGCTGCTGAGGTGAGGGGAGTACAGAGAAATCAGCCACTGAGGGAGAACAACTTGGGTTTAGACCCTGAACTGGGCCTCAGCACTTCACAATGCCACTTGTAAGCTCTCATGTAATTCCCACTTTTTAAAAAATTTATTAACATAATGCACTTTCTTGTTTCTACTAAAAAGCAAAAATTAAGTGTACCTGAATAATTGCATGGAAGAAGCAAATGCCAAATATTATTTGTCTCCATTTTCTTCCAAGTATATTTTCTTCAAAAAACGAAGGTGTCATTTCAGTAAATGCTCGTCTGATATTTGCACGTAGACCTTTCGGAGGCTCATTGGTTACCTGGATTCAGACACATATGTGGCAGAGAGGGCAATTTTATAGATTCACATTATTTCTGAATAACACACATAGACTGAAGACATCGAGAGGATGTGGGGCATTCCTGGCATGTGGGGGCCTGCTCTGTATCTTGCTCAGCCTCAGTCTCTGCAGTTGGGCCTCATGGGGTCTTTAGACCTACAGTCGGTGAACCGTCTCCACAAGAACCTCAGACAATTTCTTTTGGTGTCCATTTTTCTAAATATGGGCCAGAAAGTATGCTCAGGTCTGCAGCATTGGATTTTCCACGCATCCCAACATATGGCATCCCTTGATGACATGGGAGAGGGAAGGAAGAGGCATCTCTTGTTCCTGAGTGATCATTCATATGCAGAGGCTTCCTATATATTGGAGACTTCCAGCACTGAAATCCAGCAGCCATACTACCTGTAGGCCTTCCTATGTCTCACAAGCTGAAATAGCCTCTTAATTCTGGGAGGGGTTCCATTCTCACTACACTCTGCATCCTTGACATTTTTTCTTTTCTTTTTTTTTTTTTAAAGATTTTTTATTTATTTATTTGACAGAGAGAGAGAGTGAGAACAGGAACACAAGCAGGGGGAGTGGGAGAGGGAGAAGCAGGCTTTCCGCTGAGCAGGGAGCCTGATGCGGGGCTCGATCCCAGAACCCTGGGCCACCGACTGAGCCACCCAGGCGCCCCCTTGACATTTTCTTATAGAGTTGAATGATCAACAGACTAGGGCGCACAAGGATGGGAGTGGCTTGGGAAACTGCCTGCGTGCTAGCAGGTGAAGGGATACTGACTTCCCCCTCCCCACCTGGGTCACCCACACTTTGATGTGGTCCTGTGTGGGGCCTGGGCTCCCCGGACGACTCGGGGAACACTCTGAGGCCAGTCATTTTGCACCATTCCAACCATGTGCATACGTTACCTTGACAGAATTTTGAAGAACTGTAACAGGAAATGTACTACTAGGCATGGAACTTAAAAAAAGTCGAAAAGTGTCCTTGATAGTAATAGCTGTTTAAAACAAAGACAACAAAAAAAGGAAAATGCTTAACTTAAAATAATACTTTTACATAACAAACGCTTATTATGGGATAGCAAAAAACCCGCTGTGAGCTCTGTTTAAAGGCTAGTTTAAGTCTTTTATGTTGTAAAATGTTCTAAAATGGAGGTGGGAGGAATTTTTATAGAAACTCTTAATACATGAAAATTTGGCAATCTAGACACTGGCACATCTGAGTAAAGAAATTAAGGACACATTAATTTTTAATACTTGGAGGTGTTAAGGGCCTTCCCTCTGAGATGGGGAAAATTTTCAATTAAAAAATAGGACTGTTACTGCCAGTGCTCATGAAGTGTTTTGTTTTATTTTTAAACAATTCAATTTATGGCAGATTGCATGAAAATGGTCAGAAAGCGTCATGGAGAAGAAAGGGATTTCTCCTCTCTGCAGATAAGTTGCAAAGGGAATTGAGGGAGTATGGACAGGCTTCATGAGTAGCATGAAGAAGTTAAGTCAATATGCTTACTTTGTGAGCTTTGCACAGAAAGCCTAAGAAAATGAGTTCCCTTCTGGGTTCAAAAGGCTGAAGCAAAGTTGGGAAAAGTGTTGTTCCCATTATCGGAAGACGCAGGCATCATCCACGGATGACTTTCTCGATGCTGGTTTTTAAGTACATATTATGGTATTTCTTCAGCATTCCAGGCCTGCTCCCTCCCTAGGGTCTTCGCACTGGCTCTTCCTTCTGCCTGGAATGCTCTTCCTTTAGATTCCCTCACTTTCTTCAAGTCTTGGTCAAATGTTACCTTCTCAAAGAGGTTTACCCAGATCACACTGTTTAAATTGCTACCCACTCTTCCTCCCTATCACCCTCAACCCCCGCCCATTTCATCCTGACCTTTCTGATCCTCCTTACTCTATTTTTTTCCAAAGCACTAGCCACATTCTATCATACCATAAAATTACTTATTTATCATATGGTTTAATTATTGTTCGTCTCCCCTTACTAACATTTAAGTTCTAGGAGGGCAGATATCTATGGTTGTTTTGTTCACTGTCCTACCTTAAAGATCTAGAACAGGGCATGGTACATGGTAGGTTCCCAAATATTTATTGAATGAATGACTACAGATTAAAGCTGAATTTATGCTTATTTTGGTAATCTAAATTCATGAACTATATTAAATAGCTAAAATTAAAAGGTAGTTCTAGTAAAATTCTAGAGCAACACTGAAATTGCTTGCATGGTAAAAACTATTAGGTATAGAAGTCAGACATCAACCAAAGTCTTAGGGCTAATGAGATAACCAAAATAACCAAATGTTCAATAACCAAAAATCCAAAGCATGAAAAAGGCAGATTTAGAGAAGTACTTTTATTCATACTTTTTCTGTTATAATTGCAGAAAGCATCAAGAATATTAACTTTCACAGACATCATAGAAGTTTCGAACTGGAATGGAACCTCAGGAATCAGCATAGGGTTTCTAGTGAAGATGCCGTGTGGGCATCTTATGGCTGGGGAAACTGAGGCCCAGAGAGGAGACATGGTAGCACAGGCAGGGAGTAGTGGGGGCAGAACTCTACTCAGGTCTTAGAATTTTGAGTCCAGAGTTTTTGCTTCTTCCTTTGTTTCTTTTTTCTTTTGTTCACTTACTCTTTTCGGCTTATTACCTGAATATATTTTATTTTAAATGGGTTCAAGTTAAACATCAGAACTCAAATGGGTACATTACTAAATGGTTGTACCAAGGGCCGGAAGATGATTTTTTTATCCATTTAAGCTTTGGTAAGCCAAAGGCCCTTCAAAACCACACCCAACTTCTGCTGGCTTCCATAGCCTGTCCAGCCTCCAGCATACACTCGCTCATGTCCCACTCACCATGAGGCTGAACAACGTCTCCTTATTTTGAAGGCTCATGTAGTCCCACTGCAGCAAATTGCTTTTTAGATGCCTTCCCTAGCATTTCATTCTTAATTATAAGCCTAATCATCAGCAACCCCTGGACAGTGGTGAATACCTTCTTGTCATTTTTTTCTTTAATTATTTAAATGGAAATAAGCCACAGGCCCAGTTGGAAGCAGGCCACTCTTATTTGCACTGCAAAAGGGTGAAAAGAGTGGAGATTCTGGATGGTTGATGTGAAGGACCCCATCCTTGCTGGAAGAAGCAGCCTGCAGAGGCAAGGAGTGGGGAACCAGGAAATGAGGGATCTTTAGGCGATGGCTGCTATGTCTTGGCTGTGGGGTGGTGTCCAGTGTAGGCTGGCCACTTTGTAAAGGCAGCAGTAAGTAAAATCACTTGCAAGACTGGCTGTAGAGCTCCCACCTTCCCAGAAAGCTTCTGTGGTCAGGGCACAAAGGAAGACCCCAGAGAAAGGGCTCTGGATATCCTAGGTTGGTAGGATGGTCTTCTGACAGAGTAAAGTGGGGCTCATGCTGCTTATTAACAATAATATGGTTCCTAAGGTTTCAATTATTTTTATACTAACATTTTAAAATAAGTAGATTCTATCTTAATCTCAGGAAACAAACTGAGGGTTGCTGGAGTGGAGGGGGGTGGGAGGGATGGGGTGGCTGGGTGATAGACATTGGGGAGGTTTTGTGCTATGGTGAGCGCTGTGAATTGTGTAAGACTGTTGAATCACAGACCTGTACCTCTGAAACAAATAATACATTATATGTTAAAAAAAAAAAAAAGAAGATAGCAGGAGGGGAAAAATGAAGGGGGTAAATCGGAGGGAGAGACGAACCATGAGAGACTATGAGAAACAAACTGAGGGTTTTAGAGGGGAGGGGATGGGGGGATGGATTAGCCTGGTGATGGGTATTAAAGAGGGCACCTATTGCATGGAGCACTGGGTGTTATATGCAAACAATGAATCATGGAACACTACATCAAAAACTAATGATGTACTGTATGGTGATTAACATAATAAAATAAAATTAATAAAAAAAAGAAAATAAATAAAATGAGTAGATTCTAAATCCTCTTCTTTCTTTGCAGCCCATTATAACTTTCTTGATTGGGAAAGAAAGTGCTGATGTTATAGTTAGCGGTAGTAGTGGTAGCAACTATGAATAACGCTGGGTACGCCCATGGGGTGTGTGTGGCTGAAGCCGCTTGAAAGCATAAAGTTGAACAAAAATCAAAATGGCTGCACTAATGCTTCAGGGAAGCTGGATTTTAAACTAAGTCACCTTTTTCCTCTTTTGCAAACCTCCCCGCCTCCCTTCTTAGCCTTTTGTTTCAGGAACCTGGTACCACCCTGAAGACATGATGAACCAGGCTGGCGGCAAGTACACGATTCCTGTCAAAACCAGCTAGATCCTGTATTTCCCCATTAACTCCGCTCCCCCCCCCACCCCAGCCCCTTTCCTTCAGGTGGGCTTGCAGTTTTGAAGGCCACAGCCTGCTGCAGCCTCCTTTGCCTGGCAAAGCAATATAGCTATTGTTCCTCTTTATCCTAAACTCTGTCTTTGCCTCGCTATTTCGGCTCCGAAGCCCTGAGGTCGGTTTTCCACAACACGTCTAGGAGTCACAGAGAATAAGAAGTGGTGAAACACGACTCTAGGGGGATTGGCGGCAACTTGAATCTGTGAATCTTCTCTCATTCTGCAGTGAAAGATTTAATTTCCTTGCTTTGTCCTAAGTCCATTTTTCTATCTCTTTTATCATGCCTGTATGTAACCTATTTTGAATTCAAATGGCCTCCATAGAAAGGAACATGAAACAGAAATGATCCAGTGGATCATACGCACAACTTGGAGTCTGAAGATCTTTTTTCAAGTCTGGATTGTGTAATTTAACTAAAACTCTCTAGGTCTCAAATTCCTCCTTTTTATTATGGGGAAACATAATTCCTACAATAAAAAATTATTGCAAGAATTGGATTCAACAAAGAAAGTCTACATAAAAAGGTATTATTATGAAAATGCTATGTTTTCAACATACTTGAATCTGTGAAGGTTTTAATTAGTTCTTCCATTGCCAACATCCAAGAAACAGCAAGATGGCAGTTTTGCAAAAATACCCAGTTTCCTGATTTCATTGCATCTTTGATCATTCTTTCAGCAATGGGTCCTTGTCCTTGCCCCAGTGAAATTGATTGCACCCTGAATTCCACAACAACAAAAAAATGCTGTTTTATGTTATTTATAAGCAATGAGACTATGAAGAAATGTAAATATAGTATACTCCTAAAATATGCACACATTTCAAATCCTCATTTTAATAGATGTGCAAATATTTATTTTCTTGTTTTTAAAAAACATTATCTACTATAACACACATATAGAAAAGTCCAAAAAACCAAATAGATAGCTCTATGAATTATCACAATTAAATACCCGTGGTTGAGAATGAAGTTTGCCAACATGCCAGGGACATATCTTTTATGCCCCTTTCTACTCCAATGACTTTTCCTTCCTCCTTCCCAAAGGGACCTGTTATCCTGATTTCCAACACTATAGGTTAGTTTTTAAAAACTTAAAAAAATTTGAAGTCTCACATCCATATAGAGTAATACGTAAATCATTAGTGTACGGCTTAATGAAGTCTCCCAAAGTGAATGTGTACACTTGTAACACCACACAGGACACAAAAAAGAGAGGATTACCAGCACCCACCCAATTGATAGACTTCTTCATTCTCAAAGGTAAAAACTATTTTGAATTCTAACACCATAGATTAATTTTACTAGCTATTATATTTTATATAAATGGAATCATATAGTATATATATCTTCTGTATTTGGTCTGTTTCAATCAACAGTATTTTTTTAATTTATTTTTTATTTTTTTAAAAGATTTTATTTATTTGACAGAGAGAGAGGGAGTGCACACAAGCAGGCAGAGTGAGAGGGAGAAGCAGTCTCCCCGCTGAGCAGAGAGCCCGACATGGGGCTCAATCCCAGGACCCTGGGATCATGACCTGAGCCGAAGGCAGAGGCTTAACCAACTGAGCCACCCAGGTGCCCCAACGTTATTTTTTTAGATTAATTCATATTATTGTGTGTCATTGTAGTTCATTCATTTTCATTGCTATATAATATTCCACCCTGTGATTATACCACAATTTATTCATCTTTTCTGCTCTTGATGGACATTTGGGTTATTTCTGGTTCTTGGCTATGACATCCAATGCTGCACTAAACATCTTCTACATGTCGTTTGGTATACATGCACACTCCATTTTGTTTTGTATACTGCTAGGAGTAGAACTGCTGTTTGACACAGTATGTGTATGTTTATTATAATATCAAACTGTTTTCCAAAGTGATGCCACCATTCTGAATTCAACTTCCACAGAGAGTGTTTCTCCATATCCTTAATAGCACCTGGTGGATGTGTAGTGGTATCTCACTGAGGTTTTAAATTGTTTCTGCTTTTCATAGCTTTATTTGTTGGCCATCTGGCTATTCCCTTTTATATCTCCCCTCCCTCCTTCTTTTTTTCCTATTGTCCTTTTTTAATTTCTAAGATTTCTTTATATTGGATATAAATCCTTTGTTAAATTTTTACTGTCTCCACAGTTTTGCCTTTTCCAGAATGTCATATAGTTGGAATCATACAGTAGGTAGTCTTTCCGGATTGGCTTCTTTCACTCAGTAATATGCAGTTATGTTTCCTCCATGTCTTTTCAGGGTTTGATAGCTCATTTGTTTTTAATGCTGCATAATATTCCATTTCATGGGTGTACCACAGTGTATTTACCCATTCATGTACTGAGAGACATCTTGGTTGCTTCCAAGTTTGGCAAGTGTTAATAAAGCTGCTATAAACATCTGTGTGTATATTTTTTGCATGGACATGACATAAGTTTTCAACTCCTTTGGGTAAATACCATGAAGTGTGATTTCTGGATTATATGGTAAGAGTATGTTAATTTTGTAAGAAGACCGCAAACTGTCTTTCAAAGTGGCTACACCATTTTGCATTCCCACCAGCAATAGAATTGCTGTTGTTAGTATGCATTAATACAATCTGTTTTTATGTCTAGTAACCTTACTAAATCCATTAAAAAAATTTTAAGATACACTTTATCAGAGTAAAAAATGTTCTATTTCTGGTTTTCTCTTTCTAAAAAATGATTTCTGGATTCTTTTTTTTTAAAATATTTTATTTATTTGACAGAGAGATAGAGAGAGCACAAGTAGCAGAGAGGCAGGCAGAAGGAGAAGAAGCAGGCTCCCTGCTGAGCAGGGAGCCCGACGTGGGGCTCGATCCCAGGACCCTGGGATCATGACCTGAGCCGAAGGCAGCCGCTTAACCAACTGAGCCACCCAGGCACCCCTGATTTCTAGATTCTTAACTAGGATTTTTTTCTCCATGAATGCGTGTTGAATTTTAACAAATGCTTTTTCTGCCTCATTAATAGTTTTCTTTATTTAAAGGGTTTTTCTCCTTTATTCTTTCAGTGTGGTGATTTATATTAACTCATTTTCAATATTTTAACCATTATTGCATTCCTGGGAGAGATCCAGCATCGTGGGAAAGTTTTCAATAATGAATTCAATTAAAAAATTATTGAATGGACAATTCAAACATTCTAATTATTCTTATCAGTTTTTAAGTTGTGGGGACACCTGGATGGCTCAGTTGGTTATGCGTCTGCCTTTGGTTCAGGTCATGATCCCAGGGTCCTGGGATCAAGTCCCGCATCAGGCTCCTTGCTTAGTGGGGAGCCTGCTTCTCCCTCTGCCTCCTGCTCTCCCTGATTGTGCTCTCTGACAAATAAATAAATAAAATCTTCTTAAAAAAAAGTTTTTAAGTTGTGTTTTTTGAGAAATTTTTTCATTTCATTAACATTTCAAATTTGTTGGTGAAGTTTTTTAAAAAATATGTTCTTATGATCATTTTAATGTCTGCTGATCTGTAGTGATACTCTTTTCATTCATGATGCAAGTTTTTTGGATCTCTGTCTCTGTCTCTCAACAGTTTCAGCAGGGATTTATGTTTTATTAAACTTTTTTTTTTTTAAAAAGCAGGGCACTTGAGTAAGTGTCAGACTCTTGATTTCTGCTCAGGTTATGATCTCAGGGTCATGAAGTTGAGCCCTGCATTGGGTTCCGTGCTGGGTGTGAAGCCTGCCTAGGATTCTCTTTCTACGTTCCTCTCCCACAGCGCATGCCTTCTGTCACTCCCTCTCTCAAAAAAAACAAACAACTTTAAAAAAAAATCTACTTCTGGTCTTTTGGATCTTGTCTATTGAATATATGTTTCTATATCATTAATTTCTGTTCTTACATTTTTTTCCTTCTATTAGAGTTTAATCATTACATTTTAGATTGCCATTTGCCTAATATATGCACTTATGCCTATAAATTTCCCCGTAATCCGAGTTTCAGATGCATCTCACAAGTTTTGATATATTTTCACCATTATCCTATTTAGTACATGTTTGAATTTCCATTTCAATATCTTCTTTGTCTTTAAATGGCTTAATCTTAGCTTTGTTTAAAAATTTGTTGTGACAATGGAGCGCCTGGGTGGCTCAGTTGGTTAAGCGTCCGACCCTTGATCTCAGTTCAGGTCTTGATCTCAAGGTCCTGAGATCAGCCCAGCATGGAGCCTACTTTAAAAAAATTGTTTTGACAGGAATAAAATTCTATGTGCACAGTAATTTGCTTTCAGTACTTTGAATATACATTCTTGTGGCTTTCATTGTTTTGCAGAGAAATCAGTCAACAGCTTACCTGCACCTTTGAAGATAATCTTTTACTGTACTGTCTTTGTTTTTTTTTTTGCAATTTACTATGATGGGTTTTTGGTAGAATTGTTTTTGTTTACTTGTTTATTTTAAAGATTTAATTTTTAAGTAATCTCCACACCCAATGTGGGGCTCAAACTCATAGCCCTGGGATCAAGAGTCACATGCTCTATCAACTGAGCCAACCAGGCACCCCAGGTAGAATTGTTTGTGTTTATTATGCTTGGCATTTGGTAGGGTTTATTTAATTTGCAGATTGGTGTCTTTTGTCAATTTTGGAAAATTTTCAGCCATTGCTTATTGAAATATTACTCTGCGCTCTTTTCTCCTCTGGAACTTAGATGGTATCTTATTAGATCTTGTCACTGTATCTCTGTCTCTTACTCTCATTTGTCTTTTTCCTTGTTTAGTCTCTGCATGCTTTTTACTCATCAAATTCATCTTGGAATTCTGAATCTTAATTTTTAACTTCTTAATTTCTAAATTCTTTTTTTTTTTAAAGATTTTATTTATTTATTTGAGACAGAGAGAATGAGAGACAGAGAGCATGAGAGGGAGGAGGGTCAGAGGGAGAAGCAGACTCCCTGCCGAGCAGGGAGCCCGATGCGGGACTCGATCCCGGGACTCCAGGATCATGACCTGAGCCAAAGGCAGTCGCTTAACCAACTGAGCCACCCAGGCGCCCGTTAATTTCTAAATTCTTAATTATATTTTTCAATTCTAGAATTCTGCTTTTAAATAATTTTAGTTCTCTGTCAATTTTCTCAATCTTTCCTTTTTGAACATTTAAACATTGCTATTTAAAAATCAATCTCATGTATCCATTATCAGGATGCTGTACTGTGTTCCTATTATGTATTGTTTTTCTTGACTTTTAAACATATTTTTTGGCCTTCTCGTGTCCCTGGTTATATTTTATTTGTATGCCTAGGATTTTGTGTTCCTCCACACAAGACTCACATCTTCTTCTGGCAAGCAGCTAGAGATACAAGTAATCAGGGGTCACCATAATCTCCTTATAAGTGTATTTCTTACCTGGCCTTATTCCTTCTGATGAATCTCCTTAGAGGGCCAAACCAAAGTAAGGGAGGTTGTTTACCAGTTTCCTCTACGATTTAGTCGGCTCTGGGCTCCAATTTTGTCCCCTTTGTCCCTTTAATCGGTGAAAAGTTTTGCTCAGTGTCTCAGCCTCTTTGCCTCCTCTTCTGATGCCTCTCTGTGAGTGCAGGACTTACTCTTCTGGGTTTTCTTCATCTCTGGACTATTCCTTACTATTTTATTCATTCTCCAAACTTTCAAGCATTTTAAAAAATATATTTTGTTCAAGGTTTCTAGTTGTTCTTAGTGGGGATATTAGTCTGAGTTCTTAGTCTGCCATTTCTGGACCAGAAGTCCTTAAATATTCATAAATTTACAGCTAAGTGCCTCATTACTATACCTTACTGGTTTTTGATATGTAATATTATTTTTGTTATGTACTTCCACTTACTGGGAAATTTCCCTTACGACTTCCCTTTAATAGATGAGTTGTTCAAAAGGGCATTTTTGGTTTTCCAAATATTAAAAAAACTAACTTTTAAGATTGATTTTTAATATTAATTGTGTCAGGGATTAAGTTTATCTTATTTTTGAAATATGACTTAGCACATGGTTAATTCTTATAAGTGTTCCATGTGTATTTTGAAGAACTTGCATTTGTTCTATGCATTGAGTGCATAGGTCATTAATCAAAGGTCATTAATTTCACTGTTAAATTTATTGTCTGAATATTTTATATTCTTAGCAATTCTGCAACTTTTTTTTGTTCTTCATAATGGTTTCTATTAGAGATGCATTAACATTTTCTACATTAATGTTACTTTATCAATTTCTCCTTGTATCAGTTTCTTCCGTTTTTGCTTTATAGATTTCAAGCTTTGTTAGTTGTGTACAATTGTACAATTGGTGTTTTTTGTTTGTGGGTTTTTCTATATATCCTACAGTTGCCCTCTTTATCCCTAATTTTTTTTTTTTTTTTTTTTGCCCTCAACTCTATTTTGTGATGTTCCTTTGAATTGTCAACAGCTTTTTTTGGTTAGTATTTGCATAGTATCTCTTTAATTTCTACTTTCCTATGCTGTCTTTGTATTTTTTATGCATTTGCTAAGTAGCATATAGCTGAATGTTGTTTTTAAAATCCAGTTTGGTCATATTTATCTTTTCACAGTTGAGATACTTTCACTTTCTTAGGTATTTGGGTCAATTTCTCTATTTTGGTTTGACTTTTTGGTTTACTATATTTTGAATTTATTTTTCTTCTTTCCTATCTAATGTTGGATTAGAATATTGCACTACATATTCTTTTGTTCCTCTCCTGGCTTGCACACTATAAATTATTTATTATTCTGGTGTTTTCCCTTAAAATTTCAACATTCCATTCAAACACAAATTTTCTCAAGGCAAACAGAGTTATTCCGTACTTCTTTTTTCTTCCTGAATACATCAAGAACTTAGCATATATTAACTACCTATTAACATCCCTCCCCATCTTCTCATTATCTTGAATTCTTTTATGTTTAATACTTACTGTGAAATATTTGAGACATACAAAAGCTATAAAGTTAATATAGTGAATATTCATGTACCCACAATCCAGCTTAGGAAATAAAACACTGTCTACATGATCTGAACTGCAGTGTGCTCCTCCTTGTTCACTTCTGTCTCATTACCCAACCTTCACTTCCCAAAGTCACTGCTATCCTGGATTTGGCATAAGTTCCCTACCTTTCTTTATACTGTTATTGCAATATTATGAGTTCCTAAACAATATATAATATATATAGTTTAAACTTTTTATATATTTTATATTTCTCCAATATTATATAGTTTTTCTGCAACTTATTTTTTTGGCTCAGTATTAGTTTGTGTGACCCATCCATATTGATATACATAGTTCTCGTTTGTTCGTTTTCATGGCTATGGTGTATTATATTCAATTTTATAAATATGCCACAACTTGTATGATCATTTTTCTAGATGGACATTTTGGATGTTTTGGTGTTTTCTGTTATGTTTCTACAAATGTTCTTGAACATGGCTCCTTGCACCATGTGACTGATTTTATTCTACATTGCAGATTCAGTGATGACTTGTTGAAATGTAGGGGATGCCATTTTCAACTTTAACATACTGTCAATTACTCTTCAAATTGATTTTAACCAATTTTTCACTCTCACTTGTAATATGGATATTTCCATTGCTCCTTATCTTTGCCACCATTTTGCCAATTTCATGGGTATGAAATGATATCTCCTTAATGGCTTTAATTTGTTGTATCCTAATTACTTGTGAGGCCAGACATCTTTTCAAATGCTTATCAGGCATTTAGGTTTCTTTTTTTTTTTTTTAAAGATTTTATTTATTTATCTGACAGAGAGAGAGAGACACAGTGAGAGAGGGAACACAAGCAAGGGGGAGTGGGAGAGGGAGACGCAGGCTTCCCACAGAGCAAGGAGCCCGATGAGGGACTCGATCCCAGGACCCTGGGATCATGACCTGAGCCGAAGGCAGACGCTTAACAACTGAGCCACCCAGGCGCCCCGGCATTTAGGTTGCTGAAATTTTCTATTCCGAAAATCTCTGAAACTCTCCTGTTCATATTTTTTGTCTTTGTTTATATTGTATTGTTTTCTTTTTCTGAGATCAAGAGTTGGATGCTTAACTGGGTGCTGAGCCACCAGGTGCTGTTTTCTTTTTCTTATTAATTCATAGGAGCTCTTAACAGTTCTGTATACTAATTCTTTGTTAGGATTTCAGAACCAAAGGCAAACGTCTAGGATCATAAATTTTATGTGTCAACTTGACTGGGTCACATGGTGTCCAGATATTTGGCCAAACATTACTCTGGGTGAACCTGTGGGGGTGTTTCTGGGTGAGATTAACATTGAATGGGTAAACTGAGTAAAGCAGATTGCCCTTCTTAATGTGGATAGGCCCCATACAATCAATTGAAGACCTGAATAGAACAAAAAGGCTGAGTTAGAAGGAGCTCCTCCTGCCTGTCTGAATGGTGACACTGGTCTTTTCTGGCTCAGATTCAGATGGCAACACTGGCTCTTGGGTGTTGAGCCTCCTGGCTTTCACACTGGAACTTACACCATTAGTTCTCCTGGTTTTTAGGCCTTTGGACTGGAACTATATATTGGCTCTCTTGGGTTTCCACCTTGCTGATTGCAAATTTTGGGACTCCTCAACCTCCATAATTATGTAAGCAAATTTCTATAAATATATATATATAAAATTATATGTTATATGTGTATATGATAACATATATCATAAGATACTTTTTCTTTCCTCCTCTCCCCCCCTCTCCTTTCTTCCTTCCTTCCTTCCTTCCCTCCCTCCTTTCCTTCTTTCCTCCTTCCTTCTTTCTTTCCTCCTCTCCTCTCCCCTCGCCTCCCCTCCCTTCTCCTCTCCTCTCCTCTCCTCCCCTCTCTTCTCCTCTCCTCCCCTCCCCTCCCCTCCCCACTCCTCTCCTCTCTTTTCTTAGTTGGGTCTGTTTTTCTGGAGAAGCCTGACTAGTGCAGACTATGAACTCCAAATGAACAGATCGGACCCATCATCTTATAATCCTCCAGCCAGGGAAAAGGCCAGACCCGCCACTCCATGGAAGGGTCTGTCAGGTGTTAAGGCTGGAAATTACCTTGTAGATAAGAGACCCCTCCCCTCCCCTGCCACCCTGAGGTCTTGTGCACTTCCTTACCCATCTGAACACCATTTTGGGGAGGACTGGGGGAAGAAGTCAGGAAGACTGACCTTTTTTGAGAAAGAAACCAAATCAGCTTACCCTGGAGACATTTAATCAAAAGAAAATAAGTAAAGTAAATGTGAGAGTTTAAACTTCCCCCTGCCCCTATTATTCAGCAGGGTAGAGGCTCATGAGAAAGAGGAGATTGATAATACAACATAAGGAGATCTGGATTTTTTTGCACATTTCATACGGAGTAAACCAGTCCTTTTACAGTCACATTAAAGTAACGTCTTAAATAACAAAGTTTTAATCACTATTCTACTAGCTTATTATACATTTTGGAAAATCTTCCCTTTGTTCAAATAAAGTTTACAACTGCTTTTATTATTTTTGACCACATTTTAACAACAGGCATAGCTAAATATTAATATATCTTAATTTATTTAGTAAGGGATACCTAATGTAGGAATTCACACTCCACAGAGGGAAGAAAAAGGGCAAATTTTAACAAGGAGATGTTCATATGAATTACAAATATGGCCCCATGTGACCTTACCGTTCTGAATACCCGCTGTCCCTGGCAAACCTCTGGAATGCGCCCATAGGATCCGAGCCTGTGCTTAAGATAAATACCAGGGGAGTGTTATATGACATGTCTTGATACAGAGTGGGCAAGTCCACAGGTGGTGTCTCTATAAAGTGTTTTCCAAGATTTTCTATTACAAAGTCTGTAAGAGCAAAAACCACCTGAAAGTTGAAAAGAAAAATGTTTAAAAAACAGTATGTTGGATGAGGATCCTTCATAATTCTATCCTATTTCTCCCCTTCAACTTCTCCAAGGGGGTGCCCTGTTGTTCTGCACTCATTCTCTCTTAATTAGGTATCTTTCTTTCTTCCTACTGGATTTGTGCACCACGTAACTGCCAACAGCCATAGTTCCCATGACCTCACGGAGCAAGCTGACTCTTGGATGAGAGGAAAGTCCCTTGTCATTCCATCCATCTCCAGACCTGCTATTGCCCCATCCTTGCCTCTTTTTGTCCCATCCTTCTCACATTCTCGTGGACTTTATTTTCAGTCCTTCCACTGTCTCCTTCTGCACTATTGATCTCCCCCTCTCTCCCAGATCTTCTTATCATCATACAATTGGGCTCCTCTGTCTCCTATTATTAAAACCAAACAAAAGCCTTCCCTTGATTGCTGTGCCCCTCCAGCTATTTTCTTTCTTTGCTTCCCTTCATAAGCCAGCTTCTCAGAATTGACACCATATATTGTCTCCCCATCTTCCTCTCTCATTTTACTCATCAGCCTCTTCTGGCTTTTCTTGGGAACCAGCCTCAGCCCTGATGATCATACCCCTGCCTGACCACTTCCTACACCGATCTGTTTCCTTCACGGATCCTCTCCTAGCCTGTTTACTCCATTCCTGCTCTTGCAGACCCTCTCCCTCTTAGCCCACATGGAGCTTTTGTGTGAGATGGGAAAAGGTGTCCCTTCTTCAATATACTTGTGCCAGAAAGCTGTCATGATAAATATACAAACCACACCGACAGTATCTATAATGCAAACAGTGCCCTTAAGGGTTGTGCAGTGCACATCCAGCACAACTGTAAGCAGCAGTCTTGCTTTAACGTTCGCCCTCCATTAGATGTTGACATCACCTCATCCAAACAATTCTTGTATGTTTTTTGTTGTTATCGTTGAGAGGGGACATCTCGACCTGGTTCAGGGCCATGGCCTTGGATCGCACCCTTCTGTGGCCAGTCTGGGAAAAGATGTTTACATGCCTGCCCATTTAAGTGAGGATATATTGTGTACTAACTATAAAGGTGGCATGGACTAAAACGGACAGCCTTGCAACAGGGCCAAGGGAGTTTGGAGTTTAGTTTTAGTTATGTCATTGTGTGACTAAATATAATTTCAACATCAGTTTCTTCATTATTATTTTTAAAAATATTTTTGATAGTATGATCTATTTATTTGCTTTTTACTTTGACAAAAAGTGCTTAGAGTTTACAGTAAATAACAATATACAAAGCACAAATAATTTATTTCTTGGGGCTGTTATATAAATATAAAAGTGGTAACACACTCATGAAATGTTTCTGAACTCAAAAAGTTGGAGAAATATTTCTTTTGTAAACAGGACAAACTGCCATAAATATTATATAGAGATGTAGGTTTCCAATGGCTTGATTAATGAAAGATCACGAACTATCAGTTACATGTGCAATTTCTCGTGTATGAACTGATTTTATGAAACATTTCAAATATGCAGAAAAATAAATTTGCACAAAACACACCCTTGGTTAGGCTCAAGTCTACCTCATATATACCCAGAAATGCGTATTTCCAAGAATATGGTTAAGTACATAAAATACAGAAAGGAGACGCATCAGTTACAGCTATGGAGTTGAGGTTTCCTGTGGAATTAGCATGTAGTTTCCTGTCTTTTGATTTGGTCTGGTGCTATTTGTCCCTCCAGTGATAAGTTCATGATTCCCAGGTGGAGGAAGAGGTAATACAATAGGACTGAGTATAAGGGGTGCCTGGGTGCCTCAGTCAGTTAAGTATCTGCCTTCGGCTCTGGTCATGACCCCAGGCTCCTGGGATTGACCCAACAACCCCCCCCCCCCCCCCACCCCCTGCTCAGCAGGGGAGTCTGCTTCTCCCTCTCCCTCGGCCCCTCCTCCAGCTCATACGCATGTACACGTGCGTATGCGCTCTCTCATAAATAAATAAAATCTTAAAAACAACAACAGAACTGAGTATGTGCGCATGCCTCACCACCATTGCTAAATGGTCCTCTTCACTTTCCTACTAAGCGGCTAGGAGTTCTGCTGTTTCCAATGGTGCATTAAAGATCTTGTCCATATAAAAGATAATGGATAACAACTGTGATCTTATTTCAAATCCAAGAGGCTTCTTGGTTTCTAGTTATTCTAGTCAGTGTGAGTGAAGCAGGCTGGCTTCCTGATGTTGGGCATGCCCCTGATGCAGCAGCCTGAATAGAGAGTGCACCCCTACGGCTCACAACACTGCTGAGCTGGGAGGCGTGTGGAAGATTTCCTGCCGTGGCCTTTCTTTTTTTTTTAAAGATTTTATTTATTTATTTGAGACAGAGAGAATGAGAGACAGAGAGCATGAGAGGGAGGAGGGTCAGAGGGAGAAGCAGACTCCCTGCCGAGCAGGGAACCCGATGCGGGACTCGATCCCGGGACTCCAGGACCATGACCTGAGCCGAAGGCAGTCACCCAACCAACTGAGCCACCCAGGTGCCCTGCCCTGGCCTTTCTTGTCAGTGCTCAGTTCCAGCTTCTGTGCACTCTGCATCTACAGTGTCCTTGCTTTCAGAGTCCTCATCATCCAAGGAAGTCTTGTTATCTTGCAGTGGTCTTAACTCGTAAGTGATTTTGGGGGCTTTCACTAGGTGCTTCCTGTGCCATGCCCCTGGAGGTTCCTAGGTAGTGTCCACTGACGTGCTTGCTCCTCAGGTTCCTTCCATATCACAGGTTGGAATGGATCCAATTCTGTGACCGTTCTGGAATTCTGCTGTTTTATTCTCATCAAGATTTTTATGGCAATCCTGGCAAGCATGTACGTGCAAATGCTTCAGATTTCCCACATCTATGGTCTAGGGAGTTAGGCATTTCTTGAAGACCACCCTCTGAAAATCCCACGTCTGGCTGCAGGATCGGAGACTTTGTAGTCTCTTCCCTCTTTACTACCAAGTCCTTTGCTAGGAGCTCCTCTCACTTTCTTTTTAAATTGAGTTTCCCAATTCTGACCTATGTGACTCCACTATGTCTTGCTTAGAACCGTTTTCCTGGCCTGCTGCTTGATCCTTGTCTGCCTGAGGCCTTCAGAGCATTTTTTAGTTCATCTTCCCGATCAGAATCCATAGGGAATTCCTGAATTTAGGTAAATACTTTTTTGAAGCTACTGATGGGCCGGTAGTGTACAAATTCACTCTTGAGAGACCCTGTGTTTGAGAATTCCCTCCTGTTGCTTTCATTGTGATGAGAAGGTAAGCTTTAAACTTTTGGAAATAATGACCCCTTGTTCATCCTTCCCGAGTGGTCAAACCTCATTTAAGTTATAGTGTATTAGACGAAGGGTAAAGACCCATTGTGCGTTATATTAGAACACAAGTGCTCATACTATTTTTTTAAAATTGTGGTAATATACATATAACATAAAATTTAGCATCTTAACCATGTTAAGCATATAGTTCATAAGGAAAATTGCATTCTGGTATTTCTCAAATTGGAAAAGCTGTGCAAATAATGCTCTGAGAAGATTTCATCCTGGGTGACTGTCTACACTGTGGTTTTCAACAGAGGGAAAACCTGGCTCTTAAAGAGACTGGCACCTTCCCAAGGTAGAGGAAGCCTGGACTGAAACACCAAGACTGTTAAGGTTAGGGTTCTCAGTAGATTTAGCCTTGGAAATCAACAATACTTTATGTGATATGTCTTGATGTCCTCATCTGTCTGCTTTGAGAATGATTTTTTCTCCTTATACCTGTTTAATCACATTAAAGGAGGGGTTCACAATATGGTTTCAGGATCAGCATCAGCATCATCTGGGAAGCTGGTAGAAATGCAGATTTTTAGCCTGTTGCCCAGACCTGCTGAATCAGAAACTCTGGGAGGTGGGCCCCAGGTCTCTGTGCTTTACCAAGCCCTCTAAATGATTCTGATGCACACCAAAGTTTGAAAACACTGGTATAGAGGACTTTTCTTAGCTTTGGTGAGGTGATGAATTATTCTCTAGCAGGCAATCTTTATTCATCTCTGATCTAAATGATAATTTCTTTTTTTCTCTTTCTAGTTCAAATTTCTAATAACCTTGTCCTGAGAACTGTTGATAGTACTGATGCCAAAGAAAGGATTGTTGGAATGACAGGCATTCTACTTCCTGTTGCAGTTCTAATGATTCTACCACCTGGTTTACTTAGAGGTTTTAAATTTAATTTAATTTAAATTTAAATTTTTTTAAGTAGGCTCCAGAACCAGCATGGAGCCCAGTGCAGGGCTTGAATTATTTTGAAGCAAATATGTGTCATATTTTCTCATCCTCAGCACATGTCTCTATAATATAAGGACTCTTTAGAAAACATATAACCATGGTACCGTAATCACATCTAAACAATTAACAATAATCCTTAACATCACCAAATATCTAGTCAGTGTTTACTTCCCCTAATGAAATTATAAGTGCCTGTGTGTGTGTTTAAATACAGTATATTTATTGAGCATTAGCAGAAATAACTATAACATAGTCCTTAAAAAAAAAAGATCCTACCTTCTCTTCTTTACAACATTTAATGAGAATTAGCTTTTGGAAAGAACTTAATACTGGATGCCAAGAATTATGGCTTTTGATCTCTTTTTCTTGTATCATGAATTCCTCTTCTGCCTTCATTTTAGAATAGCCTTCCCATTCAGCTGGGTTAATATAAGTCTCAAAAGATCCTGGAAACACAATTTAAAAAGATGCTTTAATTAGAGTTGGTTTGACTTTGAAATTAAATAAATATATGTGGGAATTTAAAAATCTTTACATTTACTACCAGTTTTTTACCACAAATGTAAGTATATTAATCTCCCCCTCCCCAACCTAATTAAAAATAATTTAAAATTGGATCAGAAAACAAATTCAACAGAAACCACTTACAAAAAGCAAAGCTAAAACAAAAAACCAAAATAAACAAAGAGCTTAAAAATAAAAGGATGCATAGAGACACATTAATCAAATGTGAGCAAAAAGAAAATTGAAGTGATAAGAGTAACCTTGAAAAAATTAGAATTCAAGGCAAATGTAATTAAATGGGACAAAGTAGGTTAAATTATATTAATTAAAATACAAACCCCATAATAAAAACAATAAAACAAACCTATATGTGTCAGATAATAGTGTAAGAATACATCAAGCAACCACTGCTGGAGGTAGAAGAAAAAGCAGACAAAAACATAATAGTGGTCAGAGAGAACACACAATTCTCAGTCTGTGACAGATGAAGCAAATCAAAAGCTCTGGCATATATAATTTGAACAATATAAATAACATATGAATAAATTGACATATATACAACTTTATGCCCTAGTAAAAAGAATATGGTGCTCCCTCTCCCCCATGGAATACTTAAAAGAAACGGGCTTCACATGAGGGTTAGGATCCTCGTGAGTCCTTAATAGTTATAACATGTGGCAAGACTTAGCACTGAAATTCCGGTCGGTGCACGGTCTACGGTGTGCCGTAAGCCTCTCAGCAAGCCCATACAGCCAGTGTGTCCTCCGGTAATGAAACCGGTTCCTTTGGCTGGACATTAGGCAAAATAGTCGGCTTGAATTTCAAGCTAGAAAACCACTTTCTCCAGCTGGTCTCTACTGGGGTTCTCCTCTGAGGGTCTAATAATAGCAATCAAAGAGGAGGTGACAGAAATGTAGTGACACTTGAGACTATGGCCCTGGAGGAGTGTGCACCTCTGCGAGACTTCTAGTTTCTATACAGAATGCGGACAGTATGAGACCACAGGGCACAGCACATGATTGCTGTGGTTGTGCTATTCTGAGGGCCAGAGAGTAGAGCCATTTATTCTAAAAGGACTTCTTTTTTCTGGAGGTTCTCATTACTTACTATATAATCACTACGATTCTGGCTAATGAGAGAGGCTAAGACAGCATATTTTATTTTATTTTTATTTTTTTTAAAGGATTTTATTTACTTATTTGACAGAGAGAGACACAGCGAGAGAGGGAACACAAGCAGGGGGAGTGGGAGAGGGAAAAGCAGGCTTCCCGCGGAGTGGGGAGCCCAATGCAGGGCTCGATCCCAGGACCCTGGGATCATGACCTGAGCCGAAGGCAGACGCTTAATGACTGAGCCACCCAGGCACCCCAAGACAGCATATTTTAAATAACTCTCAATTAATAGGACATGAAGCACCTAGAAACCATCAAAGACAAAAGATTAAGGCAATTAGGAAGCTTTTGAAGGTAAGAATGACATTGGAATTAATTATTAAATGTCACCTGCAATGATCTAGAGCTCACTTTTAGAACACAAACCATCCTATCACACATGTACAGACCTTCACAGTTGTGCAGGATTTCCAGAATAAACCCTGAAATTTAACAAATGAAAGCAGTAAAGTTGTTTTAAATAGCTGAAATTTTAGTCCCAACAGACAGGGACAACGCCGGGTGCCTTTTGTCCTCATGATGAGTTGTTCCCAGAACCCCTTTGCCTTCTGGTCTCCATCCCGCCCCTCCATCCCTTCTTTCTTTGCCTCTGTGTTTAGGAGGCTCCATCTAGTTCTTTCTGCTTTGGGTCTGTCCCTAACTGGCCATCTCTAGGCTTCTCCTATTAAGTGTTTTTCTTTTTGTGTTCTACCACTACCTCTAGCTGTCTTGTTTAGCTGGTCCACAACATAGAAACATCATTTCTATTTGATGCATTTATTGAAGAGCATTTCATTTTTTCTAGTCTTTATTTAGAAATCAAACAAGTATATTTGGATCCCAGAAATTCTGGTCCATCTAGACTTTAAATCACCACACTTAGTGGTTAAATAAATATGCATAGTACAAGTTTAATAAGAGTGATTGTTAAAGAATAGAACTAGAATGCAGAACCTCAAATAAGTATGGGGTAAATTAAAGAATGGAGAAGCCACCTGAAGACCAGAAAGAAGGAAAAAATGAAGCAAAGACAAAGGCTGCCAAGAAAAAAAATCTCCACAAAATAAGATGATAGAAGGAAGTTCATATCGGTCTGGATTTCTCAGTCTCACCAATATGGACATTTTGGGCCAAGTGCTTATTTGTTCTGGAGGATTGTTCTGAGCACTGCAGGATGTTTAGCCACATCCTTGGTTTCTACCTGTGAGATGCCTGTAGCATCACCCCAGACCAAAATGTCTCCAGACACTGCCAAATGTCCCCTGGGAGACAAAAGTCTTCCCCAGTTGAGAGTCCATGAAGTGGATCAATAACTCTAATAAATTATCATTGAATTAAAACTTTCCTGTTAAAAAAGAGAGACTCTCGCACTGTTCAAAACAGCAAAATTCCACTAAAGATACACCAAAAACATGACAATGACACAAAAGAGTTAAAAAAATAAAGATTATAGAAATATATAGAGGGGAAACACTAACCATGAGAATTGTGCTGTAATTACATTAACATTAGAAAATATATTTTAAGGCAAAAAAGAACTATTTAAAGAGGAATATTATTTATTTTTTAAAAAAGATTTCTTTATTGGGACACCTGGGTGGCTCAGTCGGTTAAGCGTCTGCCTTCGGCTCAGGTCATGATCCCAGGGTCCTGGGATCGAGTCCTGCATCGGGCTCCATGCTCAGCAGGGAGCCTGCTTCTCCCTCTGCTGTGCTCTCTCTCTCTCTCTCTGACAAATGAATAAATAAAAAATCTTTAAAAAAAAAAGATTTCTTTATTTGAGGCAGGTAGAGGCAGAGGGAGAGCGAGAGAGAAAATCTTCAAGCAGACTCCCCACTAAGTGTGGAGTCTGACACTAAGAGTCGGACTAAGCTGAAACTAAGCTGAAACTAAGAGTCGGACACTTAACCCACTGAGCCACCCAGGTGCACCTAGAGGAATATTATTTAATAAAAAAGGATTAGTTTACTAGGAAGATAATAATTTTAAAACTATTTATACTGAATAGCATAGTTTCACAGGATATGATGGGAAAAATTTTGGAATTTCAAAGAGAAATTGGCAATTATAGTGGTATACCCTGATACCTCCCTTAGAAATTGACTGATCAAGTATAAAAAACATTAATAAAATAAATACCACAATAAATTTGGGCTAAAGGTCACATATGGAATCTTCCATCTAAGAAAACACGCATGGAACATTTTATGAAGACTGAAATCTAAATAAATTACAAAGAGGGATGCCTGGGTGGCTCAGTTGATTAAGAATCTGCCTTCAGCTCTCTCTCTCCGACAAATAAATAAAATCTTAAAAAAAATAAAATAAATTACAAAGAATCAATTTCATGCAAACCATGAGTATAATTTCCATAACATAATTAAATTATAAACAATAAAAAGATAGTTCCCCCAATCCTAAGTGTTTTCAAGCTAAAAAGTGTACTTTTAGAACTGACAGGGCTACATATTAAAACTTTTGGGGAAAATTTACATAGAATGTTATAATTCAGAGCACTACCTCTGGGGAAGAGGAGAAGGGTCCTGTGACAGAGAGGATTCTGGGAGGCTGGTACTATTCTAGTTCTTGATTTGGGTGGTGGCTCATAAGTATAGTTAGTTTTTGATAATCAGGTTGTACGATTTTTTTTTTTTCAAGTAGGCCCAGCATGGAGCCCAACTTGGGGCTTGAACTCATGACCCTGAGATCAAGACCTAGCTGAGATCAAGGGCTGGATGTTTAACCGACTGAGCCACCCAGGTACCGCAAGTTGTACAATTTGGTTTGTGCACTTTTCCATATATATGTAATCCTTCAATGAAAAGTTAAAAAAAACAAAAAAACCTATGGGATGTAGCTAAGGCAATTCTTAGAGGTAAGTATATCCCCTTAAAATGGAGATAATAGTAAATATAAAATACTGAAAATTCATGGGCCAAGCATTCAACTCAAGCATTCAACTGGGAAAGCAAGTAGTTCACATTTTCTTAATAATGAAGAAATTTCCTAGTGAAAAATATTGATACAGCAGAAGAGGTTAAAGGAGACATCAAAGTTGGGATTCACAAGCCTGTTTATAACTCCCTATAGCAGATCCTTTTTGACATATTACCTATTCGGATGGAAATAGGATGTAACAGTATATATTGTGTAAGTCCTTTAAAAACTACAAATGATTCTTCTAAGTCACAGCATGCGAACCACATGGCAGGATGCAGCCAGGGAACATCAGGCCTAGGTGGGCGTTCCTATTAGAAGACAGAAAGAAAATGAGTAATCATTCACAAAGACAACCACAAAATATGTTTTCTGCTTGTCTAAGTGAAAAATCAAGCTCCAACATCATGCTAAAAATAACCATTTGCCTAGGACAAGGAATTAGGTGGGGTGAGACAGAAATGATGTTGAATCAGTTCTACCTGTAGAGAAGTGCACCTGGTGAAAGCTTTCCAGGTTGACATTTGCAGAAAGCAGTTGATCTGGTGAAGGGTTAACATTAAATGTGTGACTTCTAGCCTGCTCCCCAACTCATCACACCAGTCACATCAGTCTCTCCTCACCCTCCAGATAGTCTTAAAATGATTTTTTTCCCCTAAAGACTAGCTTCATGGCAGTATTCCATGAAGCACTTACACGTGGGTAAACAGTTTTACAAGAGACAGAGAAACAGCTGGGATCATAGACTGAAACTAATCCCTTGAAAGTTTCAAGAGTATTTGCATGAGGTTCTATACTACATTTTTAAGTAGATTTATTGAGATACAATTTACATACCATGCAATCCATCCATTCAAAGCATACAATCCAACGTATTTCGGTAAATTCATAGATTGGTGCAACCATTACTAGAGTGAGTTTTAGAACATTTCCTCTCCTCAAAAAACCCCTGAGTATTCTTTAGCTACTACCCTCCTATCTGCCCACGCCCCCAGCCTAAACAACTACTAAACTGCTTTCATTTGTCTGTTCTGGACACAACATATAAATCAAATTTTATAATATGTGGTCTTTTGGGACTGGCTGCTTTTGCTTAATGTTTTGAAGGTTTACTTATGTTGTGATACATCAGTACTTCATTCCTCTTTATGACTGAATAATATTCTGTTGTTATGAATAGACCACTGTTATGAATAGACCACATCAGTTGATGAACATTGGGGCTGTTTCCACCTTGTTGGTTACTATGAATAATGCTGCTAGAATATTCATGTCCAATTTTTTTGTGTGGACATGTTTTCATTTCTCTCTGATAAATACCCAGGAGTTGAATTGCTGGATCATATAGTAATTCTACATTTTGCTTGAGGAGCTGCCAGACTATTTTCCAAAGTAGCTGCACCATTTTCTGCTCTAGTCAGCAGTTTATGAGGGGACTGATTTCTCCACATCCTCACCAACACTGGTTATTATCTGTCTTTTTGATTCTAGCCATTCTAGTGGGGATGAATGGTATCTCCTTTAGGTTTTGATTTGCATTTCCCTGATGAATAATGATGTTGAACATCTTTTCATGTGCTTATGTATATCTTCCATGGAGAAATATTTATTCAGGTCCTTTGCCTATTTTTTTTTAATTGGGTCATTTGTCTTTTTTTGTGGAGCTTTAAGAGTTCTTTATATATTCCAGACAAATCCTTTCTCAGATATGATTTGCAAATATTTTCTCCCATTCTGTGGGTTGTCTTTTCACTTTCTTAAGTGTTCTTTGAAACAAAAGCATGTTTATTTTTGATAAAGTCTCATTTACCTATTTTTTCTTTTGTTGCTCATGCTTTTGGTATCATATCTAAGGATCCATTGTGAAATATGCAGTCATGAAAACTTCCATGTTTTCTTACAAGAGTTTTAGCTCTTATGTTTAGGTTTTTGGGTACATTTTAAGTTCTATATGGTGTGATGTAAGGATCTAGTTTCACTGTTTTGCATGTGGCTGTCCAGTTGGCCCACACCATTTGTTAAAAAGACTTCTTTTCAGGTGCCTGGGTGGCTCAGTCGTTAAGCGTCTGCCTTCGGCTCAGGTCATGATCCCAGGGTCCTGGGATCGAGCCCCACATTGGGCTCTCTGCTCAGTGGGAAGCCTGCTTCCCCTGCTTGTGGTCCTGCTCTCGCTATCTCTCTCTGTCAAATAAATAAATAAAATCTTTATTAAAAAAAAGGCTTCTTTTCCCAATGAATTGTCTTGGCACCCTTGTCAAAAATTGGTTGACTATTTCTGGATTCTTATATTTGATTTCATTTATCCATTTCTCTATCTTTGTGTTAGTATCATACTGTCTTGATTATTGCTGCTTTGTAGTGAGCTGTGGGATCTGGATCCTTTGCGATTCTGTATGAACTTTAAAATATGCAATTCCATACGAATTTTAAAATAAACTCGTCAAGGGGCGCCTGGGTGGCTCAGTTTTTAAGCATCTGCCTTCAGCTCAGGTCATGATCCCAGGTCCTGGAATGGAGCCCCGTATCAGGCTCCCTGCTCAGCGGGAGGCCTGCTTCTCTCTCTCCCATTCCCCCTGCTTGTATTCCTCTCTTGCGCTCTCTCTCTCTCTGTCAAATAAATAAATAAAAAATCTTTAAAAAAAATATTCTCTCTGTTCCTTAAAAAAATAAATAAATAAACTCATCAATTTCTACAAAGAAGTCAGCTGGGATTCTGATGGAGATTTCACTGAATCTGTGGATCACTTTGGGCAATATTGCCATCCTAACAGTACTAAGTCTCTAATCCATGATTATGGGATTTTTTCCCCACTTATTTAGGTCCTCAAATGTCTTTCAACATGTTTTGTAGTTTTTAGAGTATAAGTTTGAGCTTCCTTTGTTAACTTTCTAAGTATTTTATTCTTTCTACTGCCATTGTAACTGGATTTTTTCCTAATTGCATTTTCAAATTGTCTCTTGCAAGCATCTATGAGAAATACAAATTAATTTTGTATATTAATCTTATATCCTGCAAACTTGCTGAACTCATTTATTAATTCTAATACTTCAGTTAATTTTTAGTAGGTTCCTTCGTATTTTCTATATACAAAACCATGTCCCCTGCAAATAGAGATACTTTTACTTCTTCCTGTCTAATTCTTCCTGGATGCCTAATTGAGCTAGCAAGGATCTCCAGTACAATGCTGAAAAGAAGTGGTTAGAGCAGACATCCTTGTCTTGTTTCTGATCCTAGGGAGAATGCACCCAGGCTTTCACCACTAAGTATGGTGTTAGTGTGTGTTTGTGTACATGACCTTTATCTAGTTGAGAGAGCTCTCTTCCATTTATAGTTTGTTGAGTGTTTTTATGATGAAAAGGTGTTGGGTTTTGTCAAATGCTTTTTCTGTGTCTACTAAGATGATCATGCAGTTTGTTTTTCTCTTCTGTTGATTCTAATGCTATGTAGCGTTTATGATAAAAACGGAAAATACTAGTATTAAAATACTAGTAACTAAATAAAGTAACTCGATAAAAGATATCCTCCAAACACATTTATAAAAAAAAATTAGCCAAGAATCATTCCAATTTCCTTGTGGTGGAAGAAAAGAGAGTTTAATAAAAATTTTTGAGATGTGTCTTAAGATGATTTCTGACTAATTTTAAGTTTTGTGTTTGATGGTATTTAAAACATATTTTACATTTCTTTTCAAAATATGTTGCTCATGAGAAGTAGCAGGTGGTACTGGAATGGACACAGGCTTTGGAAGCTTAGACAGGTTTGAATCAGACTCGGTCATGCGTTAGTTATCTGATTCTGGAAAGTTCTTTAACCTCTTTAAACATCTGCTTGAGAAAACTGTAAACAAGGCTATTAACAGAGTGTTGTGAGAAGGACGATAAAGCACTGGGAAGGGCCTGGCTGAGTGACCCACTAACAGTCAGCAATAGAGTGAAGCGGGTAGGAGGGCAAGCTCTGCAGACTGACTGTGAGGGTTCCAACACTGGTCCCAAACCCCAGTAAGTATGTGAACATGACAAGTTATTTAATCTCTCTGTGCCAATTGTCTATCTGCAGGCTAGAGATAAAATTAGGAACTCACATAAGGATACTGAGAGGAATAAATGAGCTGATATCTATAAAACATATAACAAGCCCTCTGAAGTATGAATTGTGATTATGAAGTTAAGATAGCATTAAGCAAGGTTTAATAGAATATGTAAGATGGGGGGGTACTGGGAAGGAAGGACGGCTGGTGGAGAGGTCTTGTCGGGCTTGTCCTGGGAGCACAGGGCACTGAGAGTCAAATAAAAAAGGCATAAAGTCCAACCTCCCAGTGATACACGGAGGCTCAAATAGTGGCAAACAGGTGCAGAGGTCATGTCTGCAGAGACCAAAGGTGGGGCTCAAGATAGGCAGGGCAGAGCCAAGCATTTAGAGTGGGGCTAAGCTGGAACTGCAAGCAAGAGTTGGGGGGGGGCGTGGCTCACTTCTGTGGGCCACCCAATTCATGGTATGTGGGTGAGATAGGCTAGTTTAAGGGGCTGGAGAAAGTCTGACAAAAGGATGAACACAAAGAAGGAAACTGCAGGAGAGCTCGTATTACAGTATTCCAGAAGGCGACAGTTCAGTCATATTAGTTCCTGTGTTTTATAATGAAAGATGTGTCCAGGCAAGAGGGAGTCATGATTTCCCAAACACTATTGCCAAATCTGTGAATTACAACATTTATTGCATTTTAGCTCTTCATATGTGTAAGATGGTCAACTTTTCAAAACATGTTCACATCTCCTAGCCCATTGGTTAATCCCGATATCCCTTTTCTATAGGTGAGGACAGTGCTGCCTAAAGAGGTTAAATTTACTGACATTGCCCAGCTACTGTAGACGGAGCTAAGTGGCAGCCTAGCCCCTAGACCCCCAGTACCTGCCCTCCTGGGCCACATGGCCAAATGTATCACCTTCAGCCACTGCAGACCACTGGTAGGTGCTTGTGGTCCCGATCTAGAACAAATTTACAATCCAAACTTGAGATAGGTACCTTTTCTAATCCTGCAGAACCTCGGAGAAAGAAATTCCATTCAGCATCAGTTAAGTTTTCTTGCTGACGCATGATCTCAACACAGAGCATAAAGCTGTAGATGAGTTTATGTTGTTCAAAAAGTCCTCTTGAAACATTGACATAAGCGGTTAGAAGAGTTTGTTCCAGCAGTATTTCCAAGCGTTGCTGTAGATCATCTGTCCTTAGAGAAGTCTCGATTGTTGTATTGAACAACTGTGCAAAAGAGAGCTCTATCAATCTCTGATTTAATTCAATTTCTGTGGAGGAAAAAAAAAAAACCCCTGCTCCTCACTCCCGCCCTTTGGGACCCTGTATTCAGTGGGTAAATAGCAGCACAGGAGAGGACTACTGTACTATGAAAAAGTCCAGAATTCACCCCAAATTGATAAGTGATAGTTATTTTCTGCATTCCCCTACCTCTCCCCATTTTTCAGAAACGAACCACTGCGAACCCTTGACAGTATACAAAAGGCATCATCTTGATGTGAGGCGGAACACAGGAAAATGGAGGTGAACTGCCATCACCCGTTTTTTCATGTTCTTAACTCGGATTTGATAATCACTTTGGGGTGAGAGACAGAAGGGCAAGGTAAGGTCATGTGCTCTTCTTGGCACTCCCCCAAGATCGTTAGGATGTGGGAAGAATGGGCTAGGATTTCGCCAAAATTTAAGGGAAAGCCCTTGTTAATTCTCCCCAAAGTTTGGTTGACAAAGGGAAACAGAGGTGTTATTTAACACACTTAGAAGAAAAGAGGATTGAGCTTTCTTTAACAACCTGACAAGAAGCAGACAAGTTCAAAATCCAGGGAAGGTGTGACGCTTGGTGCCAAAATAAAACATGGCAAACCTTGACACACACTGGTAGCTGAGAGAAATTTTGGTGGTGAACAGAGGGTGCTACTGGGGATGCTGGGTAAGTTCTGCTGTATAATGGGTGAAGCAAACTCCCTGTCTCCCCCGGAAATCTTCGGGTAAATTGTTCCTGCTTGCTCAAGTTTTGTGACATTGCATCTGCTCTTGGGAGAGATGGACTGCTGCCACAAAGAGGATGAGGGGTGAAAGTATCCTGCTCATGAGAAGTCTGATTCAACAGTGAATATGAGATGAAGAAGAGAGACCATACAAAAAACAAAAGTTGCACAGTAATATCAGTAATATGGTGGGAGTGGGAAGCAACCAAGGACAGGAGAGCAGGCCATGTATGATTTGTCTAAAAAACGTTGGGGAGGTGCGGTGAGGGATTGGGATAGCCTGTTGTATAGAAAGTTCTGGGGACAAAGATACAGAAACCAATTCGCTTAAGGTCAGTGCTGTCAGAGACTTGAGATACAGCACAGTAAAAATCTAATAGGAGAAAGGAAGTTGGATTATTGTAGAGAGAGTATAAAGAAACAGCATGGAGCTATGAGTCTGAAAAGAAAAAAAAAAGGCAGGCAAGAAGGAAAACCAACAAGCTAGTTAGCCAAGGAGGCCAAGAGAAAGTCTTTCTTTTCTTTCTCTGCAGTTTTCTGTGCATACTGGGCACTTGAGTGTTGAGAAGACATGGCAGGTGGAGTCACTCTTGAACAGGTAAGTCTGAACCCAAGCTCCTAGAGGGTCTTACTTGATAACTAGACTCACAAACTGTCTGAGGCTAAAGTAACTCAACTGGGTTTAAAGGGAAACCAAAGAAATAAAGTTCACTGACAAAACAACACACTTACCTGTTTAAAGTATTTTAACGAATACTGGTACATAGGATCTATTTCTGAGAGGCTTGCAATAACAAAGTACATGACGGAGCCTTGAGTGGCTACTGGACGGTACTTCTCACGAGCGACATTGATCATCATTTCAGTGGACTCGGCTTCCTTTAGCCTGATTTTAATGGCACCAGAAGTGATCTGAATAAAGATATGAAAACAAGTTCTTAAGGATCCCTTTTTTAAAAAAATGGTAGGATTTTTGGAGTATATCCAGTTAGGTCTAGGAAAGAAATAAGGATACAGTGAATTAGTGATTATAATAAGGGGGTCCCCAGATAGAATGACTGAATCTCAGGTCTCCGTGACCTTCTTCTGACTGAGCTGACCTCTTTCCTTCCAGAACATGGAATAGGCAGCTGGGAACAGGCAACACAAGAAGCCCTGACAAGCTGGAGCAGCACTTCTCTTGAGACTTGACTCTGAATGACTTCTGGAAAGGAAGCACTAATACAGCACTCCCAGTTGCTCCCTGACTTCCCCATGAGCAGTCCTCAAATGATGTGGGGTTTGCATAATGAGAGAAGGTATAAAGGGAGAAGGGGCATCCATGAAACTGCCCCACAGAGGAGGGTGGAGAGAGGCTGGAAGGAAGTGGTATCACATCCCACTCTGGAATAATAAGGAAGACTAAGATTCTCTTTCTGTCCCTAGTGTTCCCAGGTGTAGACATAAGGCAACCTGGGGATAGTAGCTGTTGTTTGTGAAGGGTTATAAAGCTAAGTTGTTGGAGATGGTTGTGAGGTCTTTGCTGTTCTTTTGGTTTTCTGTTTTGGGTTAGTGGCTCTGGTCAATAGGCATTCTAAGGTTCCCTTCTCTGGCTCCCCCAGTCTCTCTATATTGCTGCCTGTCTGTCCTCCTCTCCCAACCCCCATTTCTTTCAGCTGTGGATATTCCTCAACTGGGAATTTGTCTCTAGAAAGTCAAAGGGTCTAGGTCAGGGACCATGAAAAATCACTGTGGGAACTGCTGTTTAGTGTTGGCTCTATTGAAAGGAGAGCTAAAAGGGAGTCTGAACAAACTTTCTGTCTAGACCTCACTGCCCAATAGAAACATAGTGTGAGCCACATATATAATTCTATCTCTTCTAAGTTTATTAAAAGTAAAGGAAACAAGTGAAATTAATTTTAACAATAATTTTATTTAGCCCAATAGAACCTAATATATGTTGATTATATTAGCATTTAATCCATTTAAAATAAACTGAGATTTTTAACTTTTTTTTTGGATTAAGTCTTTGAAATCTAGTGTGTATTTTATACTAACAACACATCTTAATTCAGGCTCGCCACATTTCAGGTGCTCAATAGCCACATGTGGCTAGTGGCTAAGTTCTAGACTGTCGACCCCTGTCCTCCAAGAGAGGGAAGGGAGGGACTCAGAGCTTTTTCCAGGAATCAAAGGCTCAAACTCTCTTTGTATTAACCACTTAGGAACCTGAGGGGACAAGAAAGGGTAGAGTTGAGTGGAAAACCTCGGTCTCAATATTGGACTCAACTAAAGCATTTACATATGAGTAGGAAAAAGAAAGTTGATATAGGAGCAGTTGGATCAAGGAGACCCACCTGTGAACAATCCTTGGAGGAGCCCAAGGCCCTGATAATGAAGAATCCAGGGCGAAAGAGAAAGCAAAGTAGACTACTTTCTTCTTTTTGCCAGAGAATATTAGAAGACTATACACCTCAGTTGAGCTTAGTAACTACTTATAGATTTTATGTCCAAGAGACTTGAGGCCTCAGCAGTGATTAGAGAATATGACATGTATTTTAAAATGAGGGCTCTGGGGGGCACCTGACTGGTTTAGTTGGAGGAGCATGTGACTCTTTATTTCAGGGTTGTGGGTTTGAGCCCCATGTTGGGTGCAGAGATTATTTAAAAAAACAAACAAACAACTTAAAATAAAATAAGGGCTCTGGGAGTTTAAGGGAGTATAAACTGTAGGCAGGAAGTGGTAGGAAATGAAGCCCAGGAACAATCAGTCCTATCCCTACCTGATAGAAAGGAAATCTTCAAGGCAACTCCCTGCAGACACAGAAACCAGCTCACAGAGAAAGAAGGGAGTCAGAACACATGTATCTACCTTACTCCCTACTGAAACCATGATACAATTATAGTAAAGGGATTTTTTAAAACAGTGCAAACCCACAAAGATAGGAAGAATGGAAGAGGAAATATCAATAAAATTTTGAGAACTAGAAAGCAGAGAGTAGAGTGGTAATGACTTAGCAGACGCAGGAAAATAGATTCCTAAGCTGGCAAAGGGAAAAGCCAAAAAGTCACCCAATTTGTAAAACCGGATCCCCGTCAAAGGCTTAAGAATTCGTGGCATCCAACCCCTGGAAGTGGGAAGGGCCTAAAATAAGAATTGGTTGATAGACTCCCAAGTCATCTCCCCACCAGGCAGGGGGTTGTCCCTTCCCCACTCTGACTGAAAAACAGAGGTTTCTTCCTTGGGGAAATTAAAAGAGAGGATTTTTTGATGGAAGGAAGCCAGGGATAGTTGAGGGCCCGGTACCATAATGAAAACAAAGAGATTAGGTAAATGTATACACAATGGATACTAGGATACCCTAGCTCTTCTCCTGTCCTCAGCCCCTAAAATACTTGCAGCCAGATCTTCATACTTCTAGGCAATGTAAACATTGGATATGTAACTATAATCAGAATATAAGTACAGTGGGAGGCTAGGGGATGGGAAGAGTGTGTGTGTGTGTGTGTGTGTGTGTGTATGTATGTATGTGTGTGGTAAAAGTATAGACAACAGTGAATGGATAAAAGAAAAACTCAAAAAGTAGCAATATGAGTCTTTATTTAGAGAAAAGATGTAAAACCCCAAATAATCAAAACAAAAAAGAAGAACATAGTTTTTTTATGGAGGAAGTCATGGATGGTAGTGGTGGTGGTGGTGGGCATAGAGAAAGCAGGGAATGCTATCGAAAAACTTGTACAAGTATTTCATTCCTTAAGTAATTTGCACGTAAAGCTTTGTTTATTTATTTATTTAAAGCGCATGAGTGGGAGGGGCAGAGGGAGAGGGAGAGAGGGAATCTCAAGCAGACTCTGCACTAAGTGCGGAGCCCAATGAGGGGCTCAATCCCATGACCCTGAGATCATGACCTGAGATGAAATCAAGAGTCAGACCCTTAACCAACTGTGCCACCCAGGTGCCCCTCATGTAAAGCTTCGATAAAAAAAAAAATAAATAAATGGGTTAACCATTGACTTCCAGAAACTAAAAACCCAAGGAAGAATGAATGGAAAGAGGATAAAGAGACTGACAAACAAGCAAAGAGAGAAGAGAAATGGGAGACCCAGAATGGGATCTCAAGAGACTGTAGGATAGAAAGCAGTATCATTTCTGATGTCAATGAAAGACAAAGGACATAAACTTCTGTATTCCGGGCGCCTGGGTGGCTCAGTTGGTTGAGCGACTGCCTTCGGCTCAGGTCATGATTCTGGAGTCCCGGGATTGAGTCCCGCATCAGGCTCCCTGCTCAGCAGGGAGTCTGCTTCTCCCTCTGACCCTCCTCCCTCTCATGCTCTCTGTCTCTCATTCTCTCTCTCGCAAATAAATAAAAATCTTAAAAAAAAAAAAACAACAAACTTCTGTATTCCATGTCAAAGGGTTTTTTTTTTTAGTAAATTACTTTCTGTTTCTCATGAATGGATGAAAATCATTTTATAGGTTTTATTTCCAGCATACTTTTAAAATTATGGTCTGAATGAGAAACAATTTAGTACAAGATTATATGTTTAATGTAAAACTTCATCTTACTATTGTGACATTTTTATTGAGCACCAGTTATATATAGGGCACCATGGTTAGCCCTTGGAGAAGGAGTATCAAGCTGAACTAGTCACAGATTCAACACCAAATTGAATAGGCTAACATGAGACTTAAGACATGGGATTTGATAATGGTGACATAAGGTAAACAATGTCAAGGGCTGTAAAAGAGGGTCAGGTAAGTTGCTACAGGTGTTCCAAGGAGGAAGAGATTAATTCCAGCTGGGCATACCAGGGAGGCTTCCCGATGGAGATGGCACTAATGTGACTATAACTGCTTTTCCTTTCAACTTGTATCCTGTCCCAGTTCTTTACATGCTTGAATAAAAAAATGCAGACAAGACAAGAGGAGCAGTTGTCTACGATTTACCTCCTCTTCCATTGTGGGGTGAGGGGCCCTGCTAGCTAGGTTCATTCTTGCGCGATGCTGGCAGCCCTGGTGTGGCTGCCATTCTTGCTATAAAAGATTTGCGGGACCCGGGGCACCTGGGTGGCTCAGTCAGTTAAGCGTCTGCCTTCGGCTCAGGTCATGATCCCAGGGTCCTGGGATCGAGCCCCACATCGGGCTCCCTGCTCAGTGGGGAGCCTGCTTCTCCCTCTTCCACTCTCCCTGCTTGTACTCTCTCTCTCAATAAATAAATAAAATCTTAAAAAAAAAATTTGCGGGACCCTCAAAAGCGGCAGTTGTAACTTTTGAAGCAATACACTTTCTATACATACTAAAAATATTTTACTTGCCTTTGAATCCTGGAGTGTGTCAATAAGTTCTTCATTGTCCAGGATATTTCCTTCCGATGTAAAGAGCATTCTCAGGATTTTCTCCTCGATAGTTTTCAGCTGGTTTTTGTCAGTGTTGATCCTCACAATGAGCTTGATTCTTTGTTCCTCCAACTCGGGTTTTTCGAGTCGTACCACATCACTGGAACCAAAGTTTGAATACTTAAAGTATGGCTTTATCAGTGCCCTGAAGTTGCTTCTATTTTTCTTTACTACTTAGCTGAGTACTAATGCTACTAGCCAAGTCCTAGTGCATAAGGCGCCTCTTCGCTGGGTTGACAAGGTGGCTATTCACTGAATGACATGTTAGTTCTGATTATCTTCTATTTCAAAACTGACAGTCTCCCACAGTCCCCATAGCTTCTGCTCATCTTCTCTTCAGAAAACCTGCTCAGTACTTATCCCCTAATCATTCAATTTCTGTATCTAATGCTTGCTTGTGCCAGGCTGAAAATGGTGCCTGGAATATTCTTTTGATGGGAGATTCTGAAATCCCACCACCTCCATGAAGTGAGTCTTGCCTGGGTCTCATAAAAGCGCCTTACCTCCAGCTCCACCCCGTCAAAACATGTGAACTTAGATCTCCCTTCATTTTTGCTTTCGTAATCCCAGCCCTGTGTTTGCAGGAACTAATCTTTATTAAGCGTCACTCTGTGCCAGGCACCCTGCTCAGAGTTTTATGCGGATTCTCTTGTAATTCTTTGAATGCTCCTGTGAGGTAGGCACTGTGGTTACCACAGACCCTAGTGGGTCACTTCCTGAGCTCACGTGGCTCTGAGAGGCAGAGCTGGGCTTGCATCTGGCTTCGCTGACTCCAGGGCACGTGCTTTACCTGCTAGAATGAACGGCCTCATTGTTCATTTTTATGTACATACCGAGTTCAGAAACTTTAAAAGTTATTATATGAACACCATAAGAAATCATCATCTCAAGTTCATTTGTTTAAATAATTTTTTCAGAAGAGAGGAGTATAAACTAGAACCCAGAGATTCTGTATCCTACACCGGAGGCTCAACATTCTCGCTTCCAGGGCACTTGTCTGTGTCCCTGCAGTCTAACATGCTGACAGCTTGTGACACAACTAAGGGGAACTCCTCACGGGAGTGCACGGGTATGAAAACGGTTCAGCCATGTCCTTAGAACATGTCCGTAAAATGTGCTGAAATACCCTTTGTCTGGAAAGAAGTTAGCCTAGCAGAAATTAAGCAAGTTAGTGGCTGGCAGAATAGATTCCTAAAATAAACAAGGAAAACGAGACTTAAACTCAGTGATAATGGAATAAGTCAGGATAATCTTGACCCAATTTTGACTTGACTCAATGAATATGACGACTTATTTTGAACGTGGGTCTAAATAATCTTTTCCTTTAGAGCTAATGTAGTATATACACATACACACATACATACACATATACTCACACACACATATATAATGAGTTTTTAACCATATAAATTTATTATTTCAATAAATCCTTACAATTTTTTTGTCTAAGCCTCTTGGCTAATTCTTTTTTTTTTTTTAAATACATGTCCCTTTTGAGAACAAATATTTTATTTTATTTTTAAAGATTTTTTATTTATTCATTTGAGAGAGAGAATGGGAGAGAGAGCACGAGACGGGGGAGGGTCAGAGGGAGAAGCAGACTCCCCGCTGAGCAGGGAGCCCGATGCAGGACTTGATCCCGGGACTCCAGGATCATGACCTGAGCCGAAGGCAGTCGCCCAACCAACTGAGCCACCCAGGCGCCCGCCTCTTGGCTAATTCTGATAATTACTATCAACAATTCATAATCTTATTTTTGGGAAGCAGAGATTTAATCACAGAGTATACCGAAGGAGGGTATTTAATTTTTTGAGGTGGACAGATGTAGGTACAATTAAGTACACCAGGAAAACACCTGTAAACCAGTAAAACAGGAAAGCTCTCTTTGGGAGTTTTTCTCACAGGTATGGAGCAAAGCATCTCAAGGAACCACACGATGACTGACTTCATTCACTTGCCCAAGATTGGAAACCCCAGCGAAGGGGAAGAGGCCGGGCTGGGCTGAAGGCCTGGCCCGAACCATGGTTGAGAATTAAGGGTATATCCCTGATCTTCTTGAGAAGACCGTGAACAAAACTGGCAGCTGCAACAGTGACAACCGATGAAGAACCTGGTTGTTTATTATCATCTTTATGACTGATGACTCATGAGTGGTGCCTTCACACATTAAAATGTTTTGTCACAATTTCTAAACAAAATATGAGGAAACTTTGCCTCCCCCCTCCCCTCCCCCCACTTTTTTTTTTTTCTTTTTACCTTAACAATTGATCCTCTAGACCTGATTTGGTTACGGTGAAATTGATGATGGTAACTTTAATGCACACCTGAAAGAGAAGCATAGATTTACATAAAAATGCTTAAGTTCAGATGAGTCAAATAAGAAGTGCTTTCTTTAGTAGAACAGGGCCCATTATTACCCAGCTGGATGTCTCTTGGGTCTAATTGTGAACATACCCACACACCCACCAAGCATATTATGTCTTACAGAATCCTAATATGATTTTCCCTGCAGTATGAATGACAATCTTGTTCCTCACAGGCCACAGTTATAGAATCCTACATGGTGCTTTAAGGAAAGGTGAGCCAGCAGAGGGTTAAAAAGATCAGGTTCTGATACCAGGTACGCCCTTTAGTGCATGTTGGACAAGCTATTCACCCCTGCTGAGCTTCAGTTCCTGAGATTTAAAAATTGGGATAATAATAGTTATAACTCACAGGGTATTTATGAAGACCAAATGAGGTAAGAAAATCACTCAGTTACAGTGACTTGTACATAGTTTGTCCTTGTTGAAAAGAAGTGATGACTGGTAATAGAGCTTTATATGTATTGTGTCATCATAACATTTTTATGAAAAATAGTTGCTATAGTATTCTCACATTACTAGAATAAGTTAACAGCAAAAAAAGTGTTTGAACGTCCCATATTTTACATGTTATTCTTATTTAATCTTCACAATGAATCCTTGAAGTAGGCTTTATCTCCACTTTTTGGTTAATTGACTTGAAGATCCAGGACATGGAATAACTGGCCCACGGTCACAGAGCTAGTGTTGGGTAAGGTGTGCGATGCTCCCTCCCAAAAGTTAAATAAGTGAGAAGGTTGTAAGTCATGGCACATCGGTCACTTTTCTAAACTTCACCATGGATCTTGCGACATGAGCTCTGGCAGTGGCTGTGAAAATTATACCCCTCAAGGCTGACCTGGGCTTTTAGTGGCATTTCCCTCATCTTATTCAAGAGGTGTGTCTGTTTCATCTAACCTGAGCACATCTAGTGAAGACAGGCAGCTATGAGAAAATCGGTAACTAAAAGGAAAATGACACTATTTGGAATGGCATATGCAAGGATTTTATTGTTTTTGGGATGGAGGGGAGAGGTGAAGGAGTAATTCTGATTTGTGAAGTTTCTTCCCTCATTGTGTGAGCCCTGTTGGAAAAGGGGAGACCTGCCACACTGGGAAGACCCCGGGGAGCGTGCAGCCGTGCCTGGAGCTGTGGCAGCACCGAGGGACTGCGGGGGACGAGCGACCTCTTGGAGCCCCGTGCAGGAAGGGAGAAAGGAGACCCAGCTGCCTTCATTTCTGTTGCAACTGCCTTGGGCTCTGCAGCACAAGAGTAGTTCTTCCGGATCCTATGGTAGGTCAGGGACGTGTGTGGAAGTGAGGTTCACATAGATCCCCTTAAAGTCTAAGCGCATGAGGGATGCCCCCTCCTCCAGAACTCTAAGCACAGACACACTGGATGTTTGAGTCATCATTCTCTAATGGTGACAGTCACCAGAGTTTTCAAGCTGGCAACTTCTTTATTTGGGCCTTTATGCCACGGGCATTTGCAAATGTTAACATTCGCATGTCCCCCTCTCCCCACAGACTCTCTGTGAAGCCCTGGTTCATTTATGAGCCACAGCAAGAGGTGCACAAATGGCCTTGAGCTGCAGGAGGGAGAAGAATGATTAGAAGGGAGTGCTGCTCTGTGTTGTGCAAGCAGCTGTGGGCCGGGAGGGAGATGGACAGAGCGCGCTGAAGAGGTGCTCGGGGCCTCGGGCAGGGCAGCACCTAGGGACCGGGTGGGGAGGGACTCAAGTCCAACTGAATGGCGAGCAGAAGGGCAACTGGAATCAGAATCAGGACGCAGAAGAGAAGCAAGAGTGGAGGACAGTGGAAGGAAGGGGTGTGGCAGAGCAGCGGGGAAAGGGGGAGCTGGGAGAGGGCCCACCAAATGTCAGAGACCGTCACATGTAATAGTCCACTCGGGCTGGGAATTCGAGACCAGCAGCTCATACCTCAGGCAGGTAGTGGGGATTTGGCAATTTGGTTGTCATATAGAACCTAAAGTTTTTGTCATAATCAATGTCTGAATCTCCAAGGTGAATGAGCAGCCGTCCACCACTCATGAAAGTCTGCTTCAAGAGAATGGGTTCTAGAGCTGGATCCAAGGTTTCTTTAAGCTTGAAAGTTAAAATAGAATACGAAAAAAAAAAAATAATAAGCCATTAAAATGGATGGTATCAATTTCTCTAAATTCCTTAGGCCTCCAAATTTACTTTGAATGAGCAATTTTCCAGTGGTTATCTTACTGGTAGTCTAAGAAAATATGATCATGTGAAGGCAATACAGATGGTTAGACTAATTGTACATACCATTCATCCCCATAAGGAAGAATCTGAGAAAGGCGGGTCTCTGCACGTGGCCCTTCGGCAGGACCCAGACAAATGATCTGTTCACTCTCATGGCTGTTCTAAGGCAAATGATGACAGTCTACAGCCTGCAGGCCAAATCCTGCCCTCTGTGACCTGTTTTTGTATGGCTTTTAAGCTAAAAATGATTTTTCACCCTGTTCAAGGGTTATAAAAACAAAACCCTAAACCCAAACCAAAACAAAGAAGAATATTTGTTTGAATAATATTTGTACAGGGACTGTATGTGGCCTAGAAAAACTAAAATATCTGGCTCTTAACAGAAAAAGTTTGTGGACCTCTATTTTGTATGATTGCTATTTTCTTTCCCTCAAAGCAAATTTGACTGTTGGCAAGAACTTGGGCCTGCAGACACTGCTATCACACCCCATGACAAACACCCTTATGTCAGCATGCGTGTGATGGGGGTCCATGACCCAGGAGCTGTCAAAATTTGATTGTAATCCATAGTTAACAAATCTATTTCATACTGTGACATGATACCCAAGAATGTAAACAAAAGTTTATGAGATAAAATTTCCATTTCCACCTATGATGCAATTTTGTGTTCTTAAAAATCTATTCTATATCATTAAAAAATGCTGGTTGAGACCGACTAACTCCATTTCACACCCATGAATAGGTGGAGAGGAAGTTGGAAAATACTGCTTTACGAATGTAAAAAGCAGCTAGGTGCATGTTAATGACTCCAAGTCACAGAAAGCAGTTACAAGGTCCTGCCATCCAGGGGCAGAACGTCATAGAAAGTCTTTTGTGCCCTGCCTTGGAGAAGAAATTCCCCCAGGACCTCCTGTGTTACAAAGTAAACTGCAGTTTAAGAATCCAGTTTGGGGCTAACATAACTGCACCAAAGGTTTGGGGAGACTTTACCCTCCCCTGTAACATCAGGGTTTGGGTGAGGGCCTGGGACCCACGACAGAACCTTTCCTATGTTGGTCGGTCAAGGCTAGGAGGGTAGAGAATAATAATATTTATGCCCACCAGAATGTTTTGCTGGCCTCCCGTCGTCAGCATGTGTAGACAGTTCCTGCTGGCCCCAGGGCTCTGCTGCTCTGCACTTTCATGGCAGCTAACCATCAAGAGCCACAACGGGGCTAAGAATCAGCAGTGTCAGAAAACAGCCCATCCCACTAACACCAAAACCATGTCTGGAATCAGAAAAATCATTCAGTCAATGGATTGCTCCCCACGTGATAGTGCACCGTTTAAGGAGCAAAGCGACTGGTTTGAACAACTTGCAAATGGAGCTGACTGGTGTCTCTAGCATGATGCAGGTGTGGCCCGTATAGGATTCCAGATATGGTCTGAAAGTTGGGGATGAACCAGAGAAAAGAAAAGTGAAAAGCAAACCTCTTCCAGCAAGACGGGTAAACCAAGTTGGATTGAATTTTCCAGTGTACGTAAGAAATTACTATCCGTAAGCTTAATGATCTTTAAACCACTCTTGCTTTCCCTGTTCCTTATCCAACGGTTTGCCTGTTTGAGAAAGCACAAAGCAGGACACTGGACTTAGAGTTTTATAGATGACAGCAAGTGAAAGTTTTTAGAGTAAAGTTTAGAAATTTTGTTCAATTTAGAAACAGTTTTGAAAGATGAAAAAGATAAAATAAAATATTACCCCCCTGCAAATAAAAAGCACCTTTTAAACTCCAGTGTTTGGGATTCTTCCTTTTATTCAAATTTGAAACAAATGAAGAAGAGACACATCTAGGGAAAAAGCCCATCCTTAATGTATTCAAGCTTGTCTTCCTGGCTCTGACAACAGCTCCCTTTTCTAAACCCCACTTAGAACAGTATGATCCATGGACTTCGGAGTCAGATAATAGGATTCTCTAAATTCCAGGCAGGCTTGCCCTAAAACCCATCCTGCCCTGACTTCATTCTGACTCTTCAGACCTTTTAGGAACAAGAACTATATAGGAAGGGCGCCTGGGTGGCTCAGTTGTTATGTGTCTGCCTTTGGCTCAGGTCACAATCCCGGGGTCCTGGGATCGAGCCCCGCATCAGGCTCCCTGCTCGGCATGAAGCCTGCTTCTCCCTCTCTCACTCCCCCTGCTTGTATTCCTTTTCTTGCTGTCTCTCTCTCTCTGTCAAATAAATAAATCAAATCTTAAAAAAAAAAAGAACTTTATAGGAATGAATTTCTGCTCCCACAGAAAATAGAAAACTAATGGTCAACCCCGTAAATAAAACCAATCAAAATCAAGTATGCAGAGCAGTTGGACTCTTCTTCCCTTTCACCTTCTGCCTCCACAAAATGAAGAACTTGAACTAGAATACATTTTTTTAAAAGTTTATTTATTTATTTGAGAGAGAGAAAACGTGAGCGAGGGAGAGCGAGAAGCTCAAGCAGACTCCTTGCTGAGTACAAAGCCCAACTCGGGGCTTGAGATCAAGCCCCCGAGATCATGACCTGAGCCGAAACCAAGAGTCAGACATTTCACTGACTGAGCCACCCAGGTCCCTTTTGACTAGAAGACTTCTAAACTCCCTTCTAGGTCTAAATCCCCCACATCTTACAAGTGTGTTCAAGTCCACTTTTGGAATTTGGAACGGACAGCATAACAGTATGCAGGGCTAGGAGGCTGCTCTGCATCTGAAGCACTTGTTACGCACCTGATCCTGGGGATCAATCATCAGAGGCCACCGTCTCCCTTGAGTAACCAAGATACCATTTTCTGTTGATATTATGTCACGGGGCAGCCCATCAGTGTTCCACTGCCGTATTTCGTAGGGATCGCCAAGAATGTTAATGAGACTGAAGGAAGGATTAATTGGGATCTCCAGAGACAGACAGTCCTGGATCCAATATTCTATAAGCTGTGGGAGGAGGAGAGCTTATTTGTATAGAGTCAGGAACACTTGGTAAATGAGGATACATACAGAATGTCATGGTTATAAGTAAGTTCTAGTGGTCTCCACATGCATCCTGGCATCAAAGCATAGGACACAAGAAGTGGACTGACAATCAGATCTGGGGCCTTGAACCATACCATAAACTAGCGGTGACTTTGGGCATGTCACTCCCCATGTCTGAACTTCAGTTTTCTCATGTATAAATGACAAATGTTATCACAGTAGTCTTGAACCAGGGGTGTACTGTCCCTGTTGGGAGAGTCTGGAAGCATGTGGAGAAATTTGGGGTTATCACAATGACTGTGGGTGCTACTAGCAATGAGTAGATGGGGCAGGGGATGTTGGCGGGTTACCTCCTTCAGTGAATGGGACAGTCCAAAAGCACCACTGGCATGGCTCACATGGCACCAGATGACCCCTGAGCTTCTGTTGAGTCTACGAGTCCTATACTAACTAGGTTTTATAGCTCAAGGGCAAGGATGAAGCCTTTTTAGAAAGGCATTTCATAAAAATGGCCTGAAAAATCTCTCCAAATAATTTCATTTACTGCTCCTTCCCATTGCCTAGCCCTTTGTAGCAGTCTCTCCAATTCAGAAAACTTCATCCTGGCTGACTTTAAAGATTTATTTATTTATTTGAGAGAGAGAGAGAGCATGGATGTGGGTGGGGGGTGCAGAGGGAGAGACTCTTAAGCAGACTCCGGCTGAATGTAGAGCTTGATGTGGGACTCAATCTCACGACCCTGAGATCATGACCTGAGCCGAAATTGGGAATTGGCCGCTTAACGGACTGAGCCACCCAGGTGCCCCCATCCTGGCTGACTTTAGATGCCACTTCTGATCATAAGGTGGGGGGGGACTCCCTGGCCCTTTTACTTCCCCAGGTTCTTGAGCTGTATAAGGAAGTGATGACTAACTTTCTAAGGCAGGAAAGGAAAGGAAGGAATGTGTTAAGGAAATCCTAGGGGTAGACCATTGCTGGCTGATGGGGGAGCTGAAGGGCTGTGGAGTTTCCATCATGGAGAACCTTCACAGTGGAGAGCCTCCCGCTAAACTCCGGAAAACTGCCTCTGCCAGTTCCAGCTGCTTCTCCCCACTCCTCACAGAAAGTGAGTTTACTCACCGATTGCCTATACTGGGCTGTGAAGGCCCCATAATAGGCAACACAAGCTGCTGCTATAAACACATTCCCAATGATATTTGATATCTCCTCATTGAATTTCTCGATGCTTTCTTCCCATCGAACTTGCTCATCTCCTAATGCAGCCGTCAGCTTTCCAGCACGTATCAGACGTGCTTTGGTCAGGGCCATAGTCTTTGCTAGAAAATTTTAAGAAAATCAAATTATGGGGCGCCTGGGTGGCTCAGTTGGTTAAGCGACTGCCTTCGGCTCAGGTCATGATCCTGGAGTCCCTGGATCGAGTCCCGCATCAGGTTCCCTGCTCGGCAGGGTGCCTGCTTCTCCCTCTGACCCTCCCCCCTCTCATGTGCTCTCTCTCTCTCATTCTCTCTGTCTCAAATAAATAAATAAAATCTTTAAAAAAAAAAAAAAAAAAAAAAAAAAAAAAAAAGAAAATCAAATTATGTTATTCAGTATTTTCCTAAAACATAAGATGTTTTTTCACCTGCTTTTGCTTATAGTGACATTAGCATTATTTAGCTAATGGTGTCAGTACATCTCTATGAAACCTCATACCGATTCAGCGTTACTTCCCATTCCAGAAGCAAGTCCACGTTCACCTCTTCCAAGCAAACAGCTCCTTTCTGATACTCCGTTACTCTGGCTGAAGCTAGCTGTCTCTGTGTCTGGGTAGTATTTATTTTCTGGATCAAATTCATATGTCAAGTCGCGCTATAGTGGAACATGTCCCAACAAGCCTTCCACACAGGAGTTGAATGTATGCTGTATGTGCAGCTCTAATCTTACATTAGGCTAGTGCAGCACCTCCGTGGAAATACGTCCTACATGTAGGAAGCTGAGATCTGACTGCCTGAAAACTCTTTTACTTTTAAAAATCAGGTATCTCCTTGTGGTATATATATATATAAAATGGAATATTACTCAGCCATCAGAAAGGATGAATACTTACCATTTGCAACGACATGGATGGAACTGGAGGGGATTATGCTGAGCAAAATAAGTCAATCAGAGAAAGACAATTATCATATGGTTTCACTCATATGTGGAATATAAAAACCAGGGCAGAGGATCATAGGGGAAGGGAGAGAAAACGGAATGGGAAGTCATCAGAGAGGGAGAAAAACCATGGGAGACTCTTTTTTTTTTTTAAGATTATTTATTTGAGAGAGAGCAGAGCGAGAGAGAATACGAGTGGGGGGAGGGGCAGAAGGAAAGGGAGAAGCAGGCTCCCTGCTGAGCAGGGAGCCTGATGCAGGGCTCGACTCCAGGACCCTGGGATCATGACCTGAACCGAAGGCAGTTGCTTAACCGACTGAGCCACCCAGGCACCCACAGTGAGAGACTCTTAACTGTAGGAAACAAACTGAGGGTTGCTGGAGGGAGGTGGGTGGGGGATGGGGTAACTGGGTGATGGACATAAAGAGGGCACATGATGTGATGTGATGAGCACTGGGTTATACGTAACTGATGAATTATTGAACTCTGCATCTGAAGCTGTGCTATATGATGTACTATATGTTGGCTCATTGAATTTAAATAAAAAAAAATCAGGCATCTCCTGACCACCATAAATTTAGAGTTACTTACCTAGACCTTCTTTCTCATTCACACCTTTGTCATATTCATCTTGTAAGGCTTGTATTTGATCTTCTACTTGCTTTAGTAATGCTTGCTTTTCTCTCAGAGTAGCCATAGTAATATCAAGTTCAGCCTAATAAAATCAAATAAATATTTAAAATGAAAATCCAAGGTCCCCAAAGAAAATAAAATTTGCCCACTTCTAATACATTTTAAAAATAGGATTTATGTTCTCTTCTTCATGTCTCAAAATATTTTGATATGGTATATAAAGTTAAAACAAATGTAAAGTTTTTAAAATATAAGAATAGAAGCATAACAGAACAAAACAAAACAAGAAACAAAGCCCAATAAAATAAATCACAGAAGGAATAGAGAAACAGATGTACCATTGCACATTAATCCCAAAGCATTTGGGATTAATTAGTTACTACAGTGGATTAACTTTAAATGATGAAATAAATGAAAAGTTCACTCAACTGGGAAAACAAATCTTTCCTAGCGAGTTCTCTAGAGCAGGGGTCTGCAAACCAAATTCAGCCTGCTGCCTGTTTTTGTACAGTTAGCAAACTAAGATTGGTTTTACATTTTTAAATGGTTGGGGAAAAAAAATCAAAAGAAGAATACTTCATGACACTTGGTAATTGTATAAACTCAAATTCCTGTGTGCATAAATAAAGTGACACTGGAACACAGCCATGCTTACTCGTTTATTATTGATGGCAGTTCCTGTGCTGCAACAGCGGAGCTCAGAAATTGCAGTGGAGACCAGATAACCAGCAAAACACAAAATATTTACTCTCTGGGTCTTCACAGAAAAAGTCTGCCACCCCTGCTCTCGAGCCATGGTTCCTTTCAGTAACCCTATCCACTCAATGAGCATTCTTTGTTCTGCTTGGGACCTCACATCCGATTGTGGCTTAAGCTGGTTTTAGACCCTCAGATGACATCACGGAGTGTGGGAGTATTAGCAAATGCAACCCAGAGCATCACATGCTAGAGCTAAAAGGCACCTGAAAAATATCATCGGCCTGATGATATGACTATACTAAGGACTTATTTTCCTTTCATGCTGGGAAAGGGCTGATTTTAGAGGTCATTTCTGAAAGCATAATCTTCACCAGCTCTTTTTCTACAAAAAAACCTAGTTTTCAAGAGCATTGTTACTATCTATGTTTTACAAAGTCACAGGAGCTTGAATGACTAACGATCATGGCCTTTAATTGTATAAAATACTGCAACACAAATGATGTACCTGTGCAGCACGGAGTTTTTGTCTCTTTGGTTCGACTTCTTTGACTACCCTAGAGTATAAATCCATCGCTCTTACCCACATGCACATGGATTTACATGCTCTGGACACTTTCTCTACTTTTTCAGGCACAAAATCAGGATTGTTAATATACTTTTGAAGTTTTGCCAATATCTGAGGCTTTATGTTCTCCTTATCATATTCTAAAAGTCTTCTTAGAAAGTTAGAATCACCAAGAAGTTGCTTGGCTGTTGGCCAATCAGGCCTGAAAGACAGACATAATAAGTTAATAGCACTGTAATAAAGTAATTTAAGAACAAAAGAAATGTGTTCTTTTGAGAACATTAAGATATTATCCCAATCAGTGGGTAGTTTTTACTATTTCTTTTTTTTTTTTTCAGTGGGTAGTTTTAATCTTGATACCATAATCCCAGTCATTGGTAGTTAAGTACACCACAATTCCTGGGGAGACATTCCTGGATGACTAATGTTTCATCCAACCCAGTTTTGGTAGAGAAAGGAATTACAAAATCAGAGTTTTAGAAATGTAAGACATTACAGAAATAATAGTTTTATTTTTACAATGCCCTGGCACTCACATTTTTACCCCACTTGCCTTAGTTTAGGTCCTTAAAAATCTCTTGCCAGGACACTACGATCACCTTCTACCTGGTTTTATGTCTCTCAGTCAACCCTGCTCCTTGTGAACTTCTGCCAGATTGGTCTTTCTCACAGGAAAAGCTGATTATGTCGAAAATGTTCAATGGTTCTCAGTCCCCTCTGGCCCAGGCTTTCCATCTATGCTTTGCAGAACTCCCTGGCTCCACTAAGGTGCTGGCCAGAGAGGGAGCAGGGAAGCTGGGTGGGGGTACTCTGGGACTTCTACCCATGCTTGATCAGTTTTACATAGAAAGATTTCTTATAGTTTTTATTGAAAAAAATTTGTATTACTAAAGAAGGTTTGAAAACTACATATCTCCAGGATCAAACACAAGACCTTGCATGCTGTCATCACTGCTCTCCTCCCCAGCCCCATCCCATTCCACGAGCATCAAAGGTCCCTGAGCTCTCCCCATAGTCTCACTCTCCACCTGAGCATCATATCTCAAAAACCTGCTCACACCTCTCCATGAGCACTCTTTTTTTTTTTTTGGAAGTCCTGGTACTACGCAAATATCGCATATCTTGAAATTATTATTTTTCATGTCTGTCTCCCCATTATCCTATATGTGCCTTAGAGAAGAGCTTTGTATCTTCCATCATCTAGCACAACACAGATGTTCAAAAAAATGCTTGTTGAATCAATCTGTTGATTGACTGACCAAATCAGTAAGAAGGCAGAGAAGAGAATGAGCACATATAAATGAAAATGTAGAAAAACACCAGAGAAATTCCCCCATGCATTTTGGTAACACATGATTATGGATGTACTCACTTGGCATTCAAGAGAATAGAAATCGCTTCCATAACAGTCATGACCATATCTGGGGGCTTTGTAAAAACTCTGATTTCTGATATGTCTGCTTTATCTAAGGAATCCAGGGCTTTATTAGCAGCATCAAGGGCAGGGAGAGCTTCTTCAAGGTCTCTCTGAGCATCATCGGCAATTGCTTGGGTTTCCTCAGCTTTCACTTTTGCTGTTGCTTCATCTTCCTGCACAATGCTACGGACCTAAACATTGAAACACGGCTGCTTAGGTGGTCTCATTATTTGAATTTCAATGTTTAAAAACAAAGCCAATGATAATGCGTCATATTTGCCCCTCTGGATTATACCAACAATGAAAGAGTATTAGCTACAGTGCATTTTAGGCTCTCCTTTGTCCATCTCATGTAGGCTGATGGGATAATTGAGCTGAAGCTGTTAGAACAAACCATTCCTTCTTAGGAGATGAAGAGCTGCTGCTTTATACTTGTTGGGGGTACTTTTCTCACCACTCTCTGTCCCACTCATTGTGTTCACTCATTCTCAGGGTGAGAACCAGGCTGATTCATTGAAGGTAGATTGTTTACAACTTAAAAGCATTGTTAAAACTATCACTTAATTATTTTAAAGACATATAAAATTAAAAAAATCCAATCCCATGTCATGATATATAGGTGATCAGTTGGTGATCAAAACCTTCTCACGACCACAATGTCAGGGAATGCATACCTGATCGGCATTTTCTTGATCTACTGCCAATTTGTCCATTAGGGCTTCAACATCTTGTGATTTTTGAAAAAGGACAGGTTCTAAAGCTGAAAGTTCTAATTTCATTTTATCTACTAGTATGTTTGTTTCTAATAGCTTGGTGAGACCGTTCTTCACCCGGTCACGTGCCTAGATGACAATAAAAATATCTATTATAATGAATATTATAAACTATACATTTCTTGGCATCTCTTACTCACGTAGTAGAATTTTACATCTACAGAACTGGTAAATCAGTTTGTAATACTTAAAATTGTGAACAGACAGAAATCTTCAGGTAACAGAACTCTAGGAAATGACCATGACATTTACCACGGTGGGCATAGATCTCTGCCCCCTAGCCACAGCAGTTGGCATGTCACCAGACTGCGGGCTCACCAAGGAACCACATCATATTATTTTTATTCCCTTAGCTTGGCAGCTTGGTAGACTGTTGAATGAACGAGGGGTAAGTTCAGATAGGAATTTCTGGAGGCCACAGCTCTAGGAACTTTTTTGTCAAGATGGGTGAGCAGAGCTAGGAACTTGTCAGTGTTCTGGGGACTCAGCTCTGGTTGCTGGATCTGAACCCTACTTCCCAGTGGTAAGGAACTTTTGACTAGGATCAAAGAGGCAGGACCTAGAAGAGGAGGCAGCCGGGAATAACTATTTTTTGAAGGTGAGTGAGAAAGCCTGGTTCAAACTGACAGGTTTCAAAATATCTATCAAATTATTTTACAAAGCATGTATTTATTTACCAAGTAAAAATCCTCTGAAAAACATTAAAAATATCTTAATGGTCTATACTTCTATTTTAATTTTGATTAAAATGTTGAAAATTTCAGCTCATGTTAATAGCCTGCTGATGGTGATCGTGATGGCAGCCACTCTTTCCTGAGCACCTCGTAGGTGTCAGATCATATTCCAAGCCCTTCACAAACAGTATCTTATTTAAACTCCACAACAATCCAAGCGGTAGATGTAGAAATTTCTAAACTTTATTCTCTACTAAGACCTAGAAGTTACAAAATGTGCTCACGATTGTGCAACAAGAAAGAGACAGAACATAGGTTGTATATGGTCTGCCTGACACTGAAGTCCTTGCTCTTAATGGCAACTACGGACACATGTTAGGCCACCGAAACTCCATCTCCGCTGCTTAACAAAAGGTTCTCCTTCTCATGAAATATTACAGAGATGTCTAACTTACCGCCTCACTTTGATGCTGTTACTATGTCCGTCTCATTCTACTGAGGCACACTTAGGTAAATGACAGTAGAAAAAATATACATATCAAGGAAGGGGAAGGCCTCTCGGCCGACAGCATGAGACATTCTTTTCATCTTTTTGTCTGTCGCAGGTTGTCAAGGGCACATGTGGGGATGGAGAAGGCTCCAGCAGGTAAGATGGCATGTAGAACTTCCGCTAGTTCTGGCAAGTTTTGAGTTCAAGCAAAAAAAAAAAAATTTTTTTTTTTATTGATAATACTATACTTACCGAAACCAGCTGCTTCTTTTTCTCACTCAGCATAGTCAGGAAGAGATTGATGAGTTCCAAGTAGGAGGTAGGCGTTGTGTAGTACCGTCTGCGGAGCTCCATGTAATAGCGTTCTGCCATCGTGGAGACGCTCAAGTGAACGTTCACGCACATGAGGGAAAGCTTTTCTTTCAGTTCTTCTTTTCCAGCATCCACGTTTGCAAAAAACGTCTTTGATACAGAAAGAAGTGCTTCTCTAGGCCACTGAAAATAAAGATATAATTTGGAAAGTCTGTTGCTCATTTCTATAATACACATTTTAACAAGTAAGAAAACGTATTTCTCTGGACCTTTTCCTTGCTTTGTCCCCCCTTTTACCCAATGAATTCCTACTCATATCTGTAATGTGTAATGAATGGAATGGCTGCATTCATTAGAGAGGGGTTTGGGGCTGCATTTTCTATCCCCAGCACAGTGTCTGGCACATGGAAGTTGCTTAATCAGGATTTGTTAATTGAATGAATAAATGAATGGGTGTATTTAGAATAATTCCATGAATAAAATCACATACATTACGAGGACCTCATGTCCTTACTCTGTTTATTATGCAGGTCCATTATTATAATCATTGTCCTCTTCACCTCTTTCACTTCTTTGCTCCTTTCTTGTTTCTCTGCACTCACCTGAACCTTAGCCAAATGCAACTCTCTGTTACCCCATGTCTGTGACTGTGTAGTCGAGCACGGCTAGAGAAAAACACACAACCTTGCCGACTGGCCTCACTTTAACTTTGTGACAACTAGCTCAAGTGGGTTCTTAGAGCAGCCCAGAAAAGCTTCTACAGACTGCTAACACCTCCTCTTTCCACTTCATTCTCAGCTGATGACCTCGCTTCCCACATCACTAAAAATAGAAGCAACGAAAACAGAATTCAGTGAGCTCTCACCCCCACATCTTCCCATCTCCCTGTTATCTGTGCTCATATACTCTGCCCCCCGCTCCTGTTCCTCTGGGGTATGCTGTGCATGCTCCCTGCCCAGGCCGACCCCTTCGCTGATGACTCCAACCCATCTCTTCTTGCCTATTCAATGCCATGGTACAACTACGCTTAAATGTCTGCTGCTCCGTCAATATAGTTCTTTTCTGGATCACTTCCATCAGCACACACGCATGTTATTTGTGTTTCCCACTTAAAAACACTTTTCTTTTGACCTCACATACCCTTGTAGATACTACCCAGCTCTTGGTGTTCTTTTGGGGCAAAACTTCTTGAAAGAGTTGCCTATGTTCACTGTCTCTGATTCCTCTTGTCTCTTCTCTCTTGAACCTTTTCCCCCATCACTCCACTGAAACCAAGCTCTTGTCAAGATGACCAATAATTTCTACATTGCTAAATTCCACAGTCTCCTCTTTCTTTATAAATTCTGTTTAGCCTTTGTTAGGTCTTTATCATTGTCATCTCCTGTATATGAGTAAATTCCTAGCAGGGTTTAAAGCTAATGCAAGTACCCTTGAGTTATTTTTGGGCAATGTGTTACCCCTTTAAAATCAAGTGAATCCAGGGGCACCTGGGTGGCTCAGTTAGTTAAGCCTCTGACTCTTGATCTCAGCTCAGGTCTTGATCTCAGGGTTGTAAGTTCAAGGCCCATGTTGGACTCCGCCTTGGGCGTGGAGCCTACTTAAAAAAAAAATCAAGTGAATCCAGCTTCCCAGAGAGGTATCCTGGTATGTCACCAACCTGGACAAACCAATCGATAGTGCAGCAGTTCACAAGGGATGGAAACATCCGGCATCGGGACCGAAAGGCCTCCCCCACAGGGCTCATACAGAGAACAATGTGCAGCTTCTGACGGACTCTGCTGATAAAGTGCTGAAACACCTGACAAAAAGATAAATTTCAATTAAAATAAGGGTGAAGTAACAATGAAAATAAGTGTTAGCTAATGCCTCTGGTCTACCAATACTAAATAAAAACACGTTAGTGTAGCAGATGCGCGAATTGTTTTGGTCAACCTCCAGTCCAACCCCTCATGCAGTCTGGAAAGATTAAAAATGACATTTGGCAGACTCCACTGCAACTAGGATTCTGGATGTGATGTAGGTTTTCCTCATCAGCGTATTTAAGGAGGCCTCTTGAGTAAGGTGGAGAGAGGTATTCCTACAAGTTTTTGCTTTGGGGTAGAGGCCACTGAAGAGAGAGACAGGGGCAGGGCCACAATTTGTGCAGGGGCAGAGTCTGGCCGAAGCGGCGTGGGCCTGGAGCCACCATCTGGGGATGCGGCTCCTTCTGTCAGCTATGTTCTGATGAGGCTGGGGATGTGTGGCTTTGGAGCCGGCAGCCGAAGCAGCAGCATGCTGATTGCTGATGGGTTCAGTGGCTTCCAGGCTCAGCAGCTTCCCTGACCACTGACTTCTACCACGTGCATCTCATGATCATGCTGAGGAACTCAGCCTGGAGTCCCTTTCTTGGGCTCTCCCAGTGATTCTGTGTTCCTCGAATAAACCCCTTTCTGCTCTCGTCAGCTGAAGTAGACCCTGCTGTTTGTATGTATAAGCCCTGACCTAGTAGAGTAGAGGAGATCTCATGAAAGGACACAGAGGAGAAGGCCTAAGAAAGAATGTTAAAAAAATTGAAGAACGTCCAGAAGCAAGGGGAAAGCACAGGGGCGGGCCAATAGCAGCATATGGAATCCAGCACTGTGTTGGAGAAATGGAGGAGGACAGGAGCTGGGTTGTTTCTCGGATGGGGCTGGGCCCGGAGACGTGGGGGAATCCATTTCTGTTTCAGGTGCTCTGATCTTGCTGATAGGCAAGGGAATCAAAAGTACTGCACTCCTCAGGCAGGGCACGGAGGATATGGGAAATCCCTTTGTGTTGAAAGAAGGATATGGCAAACTGTCCAGTTTGGACAAGACTATGACCTCCGTGAGGCAGTAGGGTTTCTGTTTTCTGCTTGCCACTGACCTCTTTGGAAGTCTGGTGAACCAATGCTTTGAATGCAGGGAGTAAAATACATAGAATTACAAAGGAAACCAATTATATTGGAAAAAACATCCATCCATGGACTCCTCAAAGGGATTTGTAGATTGTTAAAAAAAGGAAAAAAAGAAAAAAAAAAAAGGAAGGCTAACACAACTTTTTGTTTTACTGAAGCCGTATCACCACTGTGACATGTCCTACCTCATCTCTGTTCCCCTCAGAAATGCCTACTTCTTTCGCCCTTGGTCTGGTGGCTGCTAAAACCTGTTCCAGTTCATCCTTTTCAAATAAATTGGGCACTTCACCTGAGTTCAGGATGTTATTTATATCTTCCAGGAACTCCTCCACTACAATCTGTAGAAGAAAGCAGAGTGATCATTGTAACTCATCCAACCGGTTCACATTTATTACGTGTAAATTGTAAACCAAATATTTAATCAAAATTCACATTGAGTTAATTTTATCTTTAAGAGAAAATAATCTTAAAAATTAGAATCTTAATATTCTAACACAGAAGTGCATTGATTTTTCATTTTTCCTTCCTGTATTGCTTCTTTTTCTTTTTTTTTTTAAAAGATTTTATTTATTTATTTGACAGAGAGAGACACCGAGAGAGAGGGAACACAAGCAGGGGGAGTGGGAGAGGGAGAAGCTGGCTTCCTGTGGAGCAGGGAGCCCGACACAGGGCTCGATGACCTGAGCCGATGACCTGAGCCGGAGGCAGACTCATAATGACTGAGCCCCCCAAATGCCCCTTTCCTGTATTGTTTCTTAAAAGGAATTCATCTTGGGCGCCTGGGTGGCTCAGTTGGTTAAGCAACTGCCTTCGGCTCAGGGCATGATCCTGGAGTCCCGGGATCGAGTCCCGCATCGGGCTCCCTGCTCGGCAGGGAGTCTGCTTCTCCCTCTGACCCTCCCCCCTCTCATGCTCTCTATCTCATTCTCTCTCTCAAATAAATAAATGAAATCTTTAAAAAAAAAAGGAATTCATCTTTTTCATGGTTCAAGTAACATGTACAAACATTTTATTTTACAGTTATTTTTAAATTTATTTTAAAATTTGTTTAGGGGCGCCTGGGTGGCTCAGTCGTTAAGCATCTGCCTTCGGCTCAGGTCATGATCCCAGGGTCCTGGGATTGAGCCCCACATCGGGCTCCCTGCTCTGTGGGAAGCCTGCTTCTCCCTCTCCCACTCCCCCTGCTTGTGTTCCCTCTCTCGCTGTGTCTCTCTCTGTCAAATAAATAAATACAATCTTTAAAAAAAATGAAATAAAAAAATAAAATTTTGTTTATTTGAGAGAGAGAGAGAGAGCACGCATGCACATGTAGGCATGCAAGTGAGGGGAAGGGCAGAGAGAAAATTTTCAAGCAGACTCCCTGATGAGCATGGAGCCCAACGTGGGGCTGGATCCAACGACCCATGAGATCATGACCTGAGCTGAAACCAAGAGTTGGATGCTTAACCGACTGAGCTACCCAGGCACCCCTGTGCAACCATTTTATATTCTGCCCTTTTTCAGCTAACATTTTCTCATAAATATTTATCCATAATTCTGTAGAGTACTCATTGTATTTATAACCATTAATGGGAGCATAACACACTATTGAGCTAATGTGCCCTATTTTTACATAGACTTAAATGGTCCACAGTCTTGTTTACATTTTAAGAACATATGTAGTTCTATAGATTTTTTCCCCAGTTGGATTATTTCCTGGGGATAAATTCCCAGGAGTGGAGGGTGCCTGGGTGGCTCAGTCGGTTAAGCATCTGCCTTCGGCTCAGGTCATGATCTCAGGGTCCTGGGATTGAGCCCGGTGTTGGGCTCCCTGCTCAGTAGGGAGTCTGCTTCTCCCTCTCCCTCTGTTCCTCCCCCATGCCCCCCTGCTCGTGCTCTCTCTCTCTCTCAAATTAATAAATAAATAAATCTTAAATAAAAAAATTCCCAGGAGTGGGATCAGCAATTAAAATGCATGGATAGTTTCTGGATTTTGAAGATTTTTAAATTTCCCGTTCAATTCAAGTAAGATTTCATTAAACTTTAACATTTATTTTTGCGAGTTTAGGGAGAATTTTGCTTTGGGAGAATTTAATTTGCATTTCTTTGATTATTAGCAAGGGCAAATATGATTCCACATTTATTATTTTCCATTAAAAAATCTGTTCAAACTGTAACCATTTAAATATTGGAATTTAACTTTAAATTTGAATGAGTAGCTTTCATATTATAAAATAAACCTTTTGCCTCTAATAATTGATGCAAATATTTAAGAAATCTACAATTTATCCTTTTGTTCCAGTTAACTTTTTAGTGTTAAAAAGTTTGAGTTCTATATATTTAACTATGACAAAATATCTGTTGTTTTATTTTCTTCACTTGTAACTTTTTGTTTTTTTCTTGAAGTTGGCATAATTGTGTCTTGTTAATTTTCCCCAAGAGCAAACACTAGTTAGTTCTTTGTCCTGATTTACTTATTTCTGCTTTTATCTTATTATTCACTTTTTGTTGTTGTTGTTGTTACCTTGTGATCTTTATTTTCCTGAACTTTTAAGTCAACTAATATATGTAGTTTCTAATTTTTTTTTCAAATCTATAAATATAATCCTAAGAACTGTTTGACTGCATTCACAGATTTTTATTTATATTAAGTTCATTTTCCCTGTTCTCTAAATAGAGATTTAAATTTTGATGTTCTTGACTCAGGAATTTTTTATATGAAAATTTTTTAAAGATTTTATTTATTTAAGAGAGAGAGATAGAGAGAGAGAGAGCTAGCAAGAGACAGCATGAGCAGGGAGGAGAGGGAGAAGCAGGCTCCCCAGTATAAACACGTAGGCATGCAAGTGAGGGGAGGGGCAGAGAGAGAAAGGACAGGCTCTCTGCCCTTTGAGCAGGGACCCCAATGCCGGGCTTGATCCCAGGACCCCGGGATCATGACCTGAGCCCAAGGCAGATGCTTAAAAGATTGAGTCACCCAGGCACCTCTATATGAATGTTTTAAAGTCCTGAGCCACATCATTAATTTCTCCTTTGATCAGAGCGTGGACAAAGAATGTTATCACCGTAGTTTATGCTTTTTTGAATTTCTTGAAAATTTGTTTAAGTCTAACATGATCAATTTTTGTAAACCTTCAGTAGTATTAGAAAATATTTACTTTCTTTGTAAAATATATATGTAGTATATAGCCATTAATTTCAGCTTAGAAATTATATTCTTCATATTATCTAAACATACTTATAACTACTTTGTATTTGCTAGAAATAGCAAACTAAAATTTTTAATGTCTTGTTTCTCTCAACTTCTCATATTTATAATAGTTTTATATATATATATACATACATACACACATTAATTTCATTATTATGGTTATGTTTACTCTCCATTAACATAGAACATTTGAGATTGATTGGGGCTTTCAAAAGGGTATAATAGCCTTTTGTTTGCTTAAAGTGGAGCAAGACAGTCTGACTTGATCTTTGGAGCTTTAATACTTAGAGCCTTTTTATATAACTTGCTTAATTTTTAAAAGCAACATTAAACTTCTATAAGAAATATTTTGATTTCAGAATAATAAGAAACTACAGATAAACAAAATTAAGAAAATAAAAAAATCACTCACAATCCCATGACCCAGACATTTTCTAATTGTATATACAGCATATCTGTTTAGTTATACATTAAACCAAAGAACCTATATGGTAGATGAATTGTATATGTGTTATGATGTAACAACACATCATAAATACTTTTCACATTAATTAATGTGTATTTCCACAAAGTAATTTCAAATTTTTTACAAACTGTCCTATTGTATAATTACAGCACAATTTACTTGTGTGACTCTCTCATTGAAAAATGAGGCTACTTAAAATTAACTGTTATTTTATTTTATTATTATTTTTTTATCATGTGATTTCATTTATTTAACATTTTGCAAAAGACCAAATTCTTAGGGACAGAAATTGGATCAATAGTTTCCAGGAGGTAGGACTAGAGACAGGGATTGACTATAAAAGAACATAAGAAACTTTGGGTACTAATGGGAATATTCTAAATCTTGATTGTGGTGATTGCTACATAACTGTGTAACTTGTACATGTTTGTGAAAACTCATTGATCTGTACACCAAAAGAGATGGATTTTACTCTGGTAATATGCCTCACTAAACCTAGTATATAAGAAGTAGTAATTCAGAGTTTATAAGAGAAAGGTAAAATTGGTAGTAATTCAGAGTATATAGGAGAAAGCTTTAGTGTCTTTTTTTTTTTAAGGTGGCAGAGTTGGAGACACTAAAGGCCAGAAGGCCATGGGCCTCATTGGAAAGTGTTTCTTTCAGATTTTAGCACCTGGAGTGTGATCAACTTCTTTTTGATGGGATTTAAATGTACATTTAACTGTTATTTTAAAATACTGTATTAGATTTTCTTGTACATACAACTTTGTATGCAGTTGTGATTATAGGTAAGAGAAATTTAAGGGCTTTAACTGCATATTGCCAATCACCTTCCAGATGATTTTGCTAATTCACAAGTGAGGTCTATGCAAGGCCTGTTTCCTCACACCTTTGTCAATACCGCATATTATGATTTTTTAACCTTTGTGTGCAAGGCCAACCCCTGACATTTATCTTTACTGAAATTTCTCTGGTTACTGGTGAGGCTGAACATTTCTTCAGGTGTTTAAAGCCCTTGATATATATATATTTTGGGGGGGGGGGGGGGACTTTCTATTCACATTTTATTACATTTTAAAATATCTTCTCTTGATGTGCTTGTCTTTTCCTTTTCATTTGAAAAAGACTGTATTTGTATTTATTTTCCAGCTTTATTGAGATATAATTGACATATAACATTCTGTAAATTTAAGGTGTACAATGTATTGATTTGCTACACTTACATATTGCAACATGATTACCACTATGGTATTAGTTAACACTTCCATCACATCACATAATTACCATTTCTTTTCTTTTTGGTGGTGAGAACATTTCAGGTTTACTCTCTTCGCAACATTAAAGTATATAAGTTTTGTTAACTATAGTCACCATGCTGTACATTAGATTCTTAGAACTTAATTCATCTTATAACTGGACATTTGTATCCTTTGACCAACATCTCACCATTTTCCCCATCCTCCAGCCCCTGGTAACCACTATGCTTTCTGTTTCCATGAGTTTGGCTTCTTTTAGATCCACATATAAGTGATATCATACAGTATTTATCTTTCTCTGTTGACTATTTCATTTAGCATAATGTCCTCAAGGTTCATCCATGTTGTAAACAGCAGGATTTCCTTCTTCCTCATGGCTGAATGATACTCCATTATGGGTCTCTGTGTGTGTATACTTGTGTGTGTGTGTGTGTGTGTGTGTGTGTATACATGCCATATCTTCTTTATCCATTCATCTATTGATGGACACTCAGGTTGTTTCCATATCTTGACTATTGTGAATAATGCTGCAGTAAACATGGGAGTTCAAATATCTCTTTGAGATCTTGTTTTCATTTCCTTTGGCTATATACCCAGAAGTGGGATTGCTGGATCATATGGTAGTTCTACTTTTAAGTGTTTGAGGAACCTCCATACTGTTTTCCATAGTGGCTGCACCAATTTATTTTTTATTTATTATTATTATTATTTTTGGGGGGTTGTCAAATGATCCTTTATTGAAATATTTTCCTTTGTAGTTAACTAGCTGGGCATTCCACTGCACCACTGTTGATGTCATCTACGATGTCATGAGGGTGGCGGCCATCAACATTACAGCCCACAGACTGGGCAGTCCCCAGGATCTCTTTAATGGTTCCAGAGAGTTCTCTGGCTAAAGATCGGTGTTGCATCTGTCGGGCAATATTGACAATCTCATCAAAAGTGATATTTCCACTGTGCTTAATGCTTTTCTGCTTCTTTCTGTCTCTTGGTGGTTCCTTGAGGGCTTTGATAATTAAGGCAGAGGCAGAAGGTACCACTTCAATCTGGGCCTGTCTGTTCCGAATGGTCAGTTTTACTGTAATCCTTAGACCCTTCCAATCACCAGTCGCCTTGGCAATGTCATCACCAACCTTTTTTGAAGACAGACCCAGTAAGCCGATCTTCGGGGCCAGGGCAGACGTGGCACTGACTTCGCCACCGGTGCACTTCAGGTACACGGCTTTGATCTCACTGGGGTCGAACTTAGGTGGCATGGCGGAGGTGGCTGGTGTCGGATGAACCTGGATTCGGGATGACCGAAGACAGTTGCGCCTTTGCCTCCTCTGAGCCGAAAGCCAAAAGAAAGCGGCTGCACCAATTTAATTCCCACCAACAGTGCACACAGTTCCTGTTTTTCCACATCCTTGCCAATGCTTGTTGTCCCTTGTCTTTTTGATGATAGCCATGGTAGGCTATATGTTTCTAGGATTTTATCCATGTCTTCCAGGTTATTCAATTTGTTGGCATGTAATTGTGTGAGGTGATATCTCATTGTGGTTTTGATTTGCATTTCCCTGATACTACTGATGTTGAGTATCTCTTCATGTACCTGTTCTGTTGGACATATGCATGTCTTCTTTGGAAAACTGTCTATTCAGGTCCTCTGCCCATTTTTTTAAATTGAATTTTTTTTTTTTTTGCTCTTGAGTTGTATGAGTTCTTTATATATTTAATTATAACGTGTCTCAGTGTAGCCCCTTTCAGGTTCAACCTATTTGAGCCTCATGGATCTGGATGTCCATTTCTCTTTCCAGGTTTGGAAAGTTTTCAACCATTATTGCTTTAAATATATTTTTTTGTTTCTTTTTCTTTCTCTTCTTCTGGAATTCTCATAATTTGGACATTATTTCTTTTCATTATGTCCTATCAGTTCTGTAGGCTTTATCATTCTTTTTTCTTTTTGGGCCTCTGACTGGATAATTTCAAATGTCCTGTCTTTTAAGTGACTGATTCTTTATTCTGCATGGTCAAGTGTGCTTTTGAAGCTCTCCATTGAATTCTTCAGTTCAGTCATTGTATTTTTCAGTTCAGGATTTCTATTCGGGTTTTTTGATGGTTTCTTTTTCCTTGCTGAACTTCTTGTTCTGTTCATCCATTATTTTCCCAATTTTGTTTAGTTGTCTGTGTGTTCTTAGAGCTCACTAAATTTCTTCAAGAGAATTATTCTGAGTTCTTTATTTGACATTCATCGATCTCCATTTATTTAGGGTCAGTTATTGGGGCTTTGTTCATTTTCTTTGGTGGTGTCATGTTTACCTCATTTTTCATGATCCTTGATTCCTTACACTGGTATCTGCTCATTTGAGTAAGAGGTCACCTCTTCCAGATTTTACAGGTTCGCTGTCGCAGAGACAATTCCTCATCAGTCTGCTTAGTTTGGATTTCTGGACATGTCAGCTAGCAATCCTTGAGCAGGTGGGGCTTGCTGTCAGGGTCTACTTTGGGGTGAGGCCACTGCCCAAGCTCTGAGGTTGGAGGTGGGGTATACTGGCTGAGAACAGTTGGACAGGACTGCTGACTTGGTTCTCTCCCCAAGCAAGGTTGTAGGATGGGCTATGTGGTTGCCTAGATTCTCTGGTCTGGCTTCCTAGATGGCTGGGACTGGGTACTATACTCAGTAACAGGTAAGGCTATGAATTAGCTTCCCTGTCCTGGTGGGGCAGTGGAGTGAGACCCAAGGCCCTCATGGCTCATTGTTTGGGGACCTAAATCAAGCAAGGCTGTGCCCTGAATTCTCTGGCCAGATGAAGCCACTGCTTTGCAGACAGGGAGCAGAGCTGCTAGATGGGCCATGCAGCTTCTCGTGTACTCTGGTTAGGTTTCTGGTCAGGTGGGCTAAAAGCTGTGTTCAGCAATGGGTGAAGTTACAAATTAGTTTCTCTGCCAGGGTGGAACAGGAGAACTGGCTCCAAGGCCAGAAAGGCTCTCTCTTTGTGGTCTTAACTCAAGCCAACCTGTATACCAAGTTTCCTTTCTGAATGGGCCCCCTGGCTTTGCTCTGTGGATAATCATCTCTGCTTGCTTTATTTTCCACTCAATCGTTGGTGGCCAGAGCTGGTGGTGTATATACATTTGGCTATGGGTCCTTTCTCATTTGTGAAAAAATATTTATATATTCAGATATAAATTCCCTGCATGTCACAGATGTTAAAAATTCCCATTTTATGACTGTACTTAATTTAAAATAATTTATTTATGCATCAGATCTATCACTTTTTTATTCCTGCCTAATTTCTATAAAAGTTTATTTTCCCTAACGTTGAAATGCCCAAGTATAGTCAATGTAGAAAATTTTCTTCTTTAGAATAAATTCGAGATCAGTTAAATTGGTTCTTATAGACATAAATGTAATCATGTAAACCTATTTTAATTTTAAAGTTAATTTAACCCTAAAACAGACATCATTATTTTCCTTTTCTTGTGTAAGGCATATTTCCCTAATTGATTTCAGTTAGGGAATAACTTCCTTATATTTACTGCTACAGAAACAATTTATTACTTTCTACTACCCATGTCCTTCTCAAACAAAAGTTCAAACCTCTCTCACTCCCTTAATCTTTGATCATATTTACTTACTCGGAATTTAAAGGGTAACAAAATGGTTGGTAAAATAAATGAAAACGTAGTATAAAAGTCTTTTACAAGGTCTAAGACATCTGCTATCCAAGGGAACGGTTCCTTGAACTACATCATACAAACTATTCAAAGCACACTCATGATCATGACACTTGTACTTTAGCTATTTAAACATATACCTGGGTGTCCGTGAAGAGAAAGACCATATTCCTGTCATCTACACCAGCCAGTTTGTACAGCTTCCTCAGGTCTTCGTGAAAACTGTCATAATTATATCCCCGGCTCAGTTCAATTTGCAAACATTTGTAACCACATATGTGAGCTGCAAGTCTTGTAAGAGACTGCTTTCCTGTGCCTCCTACTCCAACAAGCAGGGCGTTGCCTCTTTCCTGACGGATCATGCGGGCAATCCTGCAGGCAGCAAAGTAGAGAAAGACTTTGTATTTCTTTTCTTTTCTTTCTTTTTTTTTTTAAAAGATTTTATTTATTTATTAGAGAGAGAGAGAGAACGAGCAGGAGGGAGGGGTAGAGGGAGAGGGAGAAGCAGACTCCTCGCTGAGCAGGGAATCTGATGCGGGACTCGATCCCAGCACCCTGGGATCATGACCTGAGCCGAAGGCAGACCCTTAACCGACTGAGCCACCCAGGCGCCCTGCTTTTGTGTTTCAGTGGCAGAATTGAGTAGTTGTGACAGGGACCATATGACCTGCAGAGTCTAAAATATTTATTACCTGGCCCTTTATAAAAGAAGTTTGTTGGCTCCTTTCCTAGGATCTTTTGCCAACTCCTCCCCTACAGTAAGCAAACATGATTTAGGCACCATTTCCACTGTTACGTCTCTGACAGAGTGGCACATCTAACAGAAGGCACAACAGATCATTGTTTATTTCTCTTCAGTCACCCAGGTAGGTATAAAATTGAGAAGTAAAGGGATATGTAATAATGTTTTGCTATTGTTTTCCATAATGTGCACATGTTCGACAGTAGATGAAATATTGACTATTATAAAAATCTTGCATTTTATATGTTACTCTTCCCTTGTTTCATGTATAGTACAGTAGTTCGATTATTTTCATCTTAGATTATTGGAAACAAATAACTTGTCCATTCTGTTTCCAGTGTTCTTCTTCCTGTCAACTTACATATCCAGAGATAGAAAACCCCCTTCATTAGAAATCCTCCAAGGTTACATTTTCTCTACTGTAGTAGACAAGAGAAGGCTGTCCTCATTAGTGGCTTACATTTTCATAGAGATCTGTTTTACCATCCTTGACGTGTGGTGACAACTTTGGGCATATGTAATAGGTGGAAACAGCCTGGAGCAAATTGCCCTTTGAAAACACAGGCTCTAAAGTAAAAACAATTTTTTTTTTTTCCTGAGTTGAGAAGGCTTTTATCCACTTATCCTATGCAAAAAAAAAAAAAAAAAAAAAAAAGTCTAAAATGTCACCAACAAATGGAAACGTAGTATCTGCTAAATTACTGAATATTTAGTAATTGTCCCATAATTCATGTTCATAATGAAGCCCTTTCTATTGCTACTCAGCAGTAGGTATTTGAAAACTCTTACAAGCAGAAATTTGTTTACTCTAATTCCTAACTACTGATCCTCTTTAGAAAAAGATGTCTACATCGTTATTCACATGGCAGCCCTTTGTGTATCTGAAAACCAAATCTCCTCCATTCTACAAATGGCTTTTAATTTCCTCCTGTAATATTTTAAGCAATACTTGAGTAGCCTGGTGATTTTCTTTCACAAAAGTCAGAAAGATTATAAATAAAATTAAGTTGACTTTGCCTATCATCTGGTCTATTCTCCAGGAAGTCTCTCAGACAGAGTACTGCCATTATTTTTTCTTTGCAGGCTCAGGGCCTATGTGAGCTATAGGATAAACGTTGTTAGGAGGTAGTGTGTGGGTATGTCAGCAGGGGGATAGATGAGAAGCAAGTGGTATCTCGACAACCCAGTGACAAGCTATTGTATAACACTGGAGTTGTGACAAAAATAAATTCTCAAATTAGAGTTAATTAAACAGAAGTAGAGGAAAGGTAAAAGACTTGATTGCTTATGGTTTATAGAAAAAAAAATTCTAGGACTTAACAGTCAAAATTAACACGATGCAATACTAAAATGTAGTTGATAAGGGAAAAAAACCAGTCATTAAAATCTTGCTATGGTAGCAGACCATGGGAGATCCTGTCCTCACACACACTTCACACTGCGGATTCCAGAGAATACCGTATCAAGTCTGGGTGTCACATTTTAAGTGGAACGTGGAGAAATTATCAAGTGCTCAGTATGTTGAGGCTGGAAATAATCCCTAACAGGCAATAGTGGGAGATCTGGGTTATATCTGCCCAGAGAATACAAGCGCTAAGAGGAACCTAGTCACAATTTTCAAATATTTGGAGGGCTGTAATGAAAAAACTGGATCCATTTTGGGTGGAGGCACCTGCAGCCAAGTTAGGGTCAAAGGGCTGGATGCGATTCTCTGCCTATGACTCACTAGCTTGCGCACTTTGGACAATTCACCGGATCTCTCTGTGGTACACAGTATTGTCCAAAAATGGCTGCAGTACTATTTCCGGTCCTACTGGCTCTTTGATCCTGTCAAGAGATAGAGTCTCTGACCCCTTCTTGTGGACGGGGTGGGCATGTGCCACTCCGTTGACTAACAGAGTTATGTAGAAGGGATGCTATGTGACTTCCTAGGTTAAGTCGTGAGAGGCCATTTGGCTTCTACTGTCACTCTCAGGGCACAAGCTTGGGAGCCCGGAGCCATGGGAGAAGCCCGGACACCCCGATGCTGCCGCGTAAGAGACACAGGCAGTACGCACAGAGGCAGAGGTGTGCCAGGCCCTCCAGCTGCTGTCTGACTTGAACTGCATTGAGACCCCAAGACAGAACCACTGGGAACCATGAGATCATGAACTAATGAAGCCACCAAGGGTTGCAGGGGCTGATTATGACCACTGGAATATTCTCTGCGTCTTATTAGTAGAGAGATTAGGATATTGAGCCGCAGAGAGGCGTTATCACAGTTAAAGGAGATACTCTGTATCATGGTTTTATATTCATGCCGTTATTGTCACTGCTTCACAGGATGGGACAGATACCAGATGTCACAGGGAGCAGATTTGGCATCATCCTTGAAGCGTCATTTCAATACTTGGAATTGTCCAACAGTACACAGATGCACATTAAAAAGTGGTGCATCCTGGGACGCCTGGGTGGCTCAGATGGTTGGGTGTCTGGCTTTGGCTTGGGTCGTGATCCCAGGATCCTGAGATCAAGGCCTGCGTTGGGCTCCCTGCTCAGTAGGGAGCCTGCTTCTCCCTCTGCCTGCTGCTCCCCCTGCTTGTGCTCTCTCTCTCTCTCTGACAAATAAAGAAAATATTTAAAAAAAATTAAAAAAGTGGTGCATCGTATGATTTCCCTCATACGTGGAATTAAAGAGACAAAACAAAAGAACAAAGGAAAAAAATGAGACCAAAAAACAGACTCTTAAATATTGAGAACAAACTGATGGTTACCAGAGGGGGGGATGGGTGAAATAGGTGAAAGGGATTCAGAGTGCACTTGTCATGATGAGCACCGAATACTGTGCAGAAGTGTTGAATCACCGTATTGTACATCTGAAACTAATACAACATTGTATGTCAATTATACTGGAATTAAAATTTGGAAAAAAAAGTGGTGTATGCCCCAAGGACTGCAGATATTCAGGCTGGATATCTATTTGTCAGGGATATCTCTCAAAGGAAACTTTGGGGGGTGAGAGTCAGACTCATAAGCAGATGGAATCTACAATCCTTGGATTTCACTCATTTTGCTATAATCTTGAAACCCATCTTTCTTTAGGCATGCATGTAATCAGCCTTGTCATACTGTACATGTATCTCTGTAAATTACCTTACATCCTTTTTTGTAATGAGACAGGGCATTTAAAACAAACAAAAACAACCTATTAATATTTAGCAAAAATAACCCCTGGGACTCCATAGAAAGTTCATGCCACTTATACTTAAAATATATAAGGAGGGGCACCTGGGTGGCTCAGTCAGTTAAGCGTCCGACTCTTGATTTTGGCTCAGGTCATGATCTCAGGGTCCTGAGCTCAAGCCCTGCACTGGGCTCCGAACTGGGTGTGGAGCCTGCTTCAGATTCTCTCTCTTCCTCTCCCTCTGCCCCTCCCCACCCCTGCTCTCCTCTCTCTTTTCCCCTTTCTAAAATAAATAAATAAATAATAAATAAATAAATATATAATAACTTTTACATTATAGCAAGATTTGCTAATAGGCCTTTGTTCATCTACAAATCTAAAGACTTTTGTATGACTTAATTCTTACCTTTTAATACACAAGAAATTAGATCAATGCATTATTGGGCACCTTATAGTACATACCTTGAAACATGTTCTATAGCATCCTGGAAGAACACCAACTTTACTTCTTTGGGATTTGTAAGGTTATAATCATCAAGATAGTCCTCTAGAACATTTGCGATTTTCTCCATATCGGGCATGTCATCATAAATCCGGTCAATCTTATCTGCTCCAAACTATAAGATGATTTATGGGAGAGGGACCAAGTTAGATCAATTATGACACAGAAATATACACAACATTCATAACCTTAGGAGGGAACATTATTTTATCCATGTTACTATGTAATCATTTGCATGCATATTTTATTTATTTGTATATATATTTGCATATATATATATGCGCAAGGCTTTCAACCCAAGGAAATGGGACTAAGAAACTCAGATTTTCATAGTAACTGAAAATCCATTTCATTTAACTTCAAACAGTACATTGGAATTTCAATGATCTTTGCTATAAAATTCATACAGCAGCTCAGAAATAGGTTTCCAGTTTTTCTTGCTATACCTTACTTTGGGTTTGTACTTTTGCTCTCAGGCTGTTGACATCAGAGAAGCTAAATGGGCTGAAAATGATGCATGCCAGACTGTTATGGTCATAAACAATCATGCCAGAACTACATGTAGTTTTTACACAGCAGTCATCTGATTAAATAAATGATGGAGAATGAAATTTGGGGTGAACTAGAAGGAATTGAGTTCCTGTTTGATGTCTTGTGTGGACCTGTGGATGTGGTCTTTTCTTTGCTGGGGCAACTGCCCTGGGGGCATTTTCATTTGGAGCCAGTGACTAAAATAATGCAAGAAGGGTCCAACTGTTGTTTTCCCTTTGCTTTATTCTCCCATTTGATGATTGTATCAGTAGAAACACATGGGAAATATAATCACCACCTGGAAACAAACTTTGGACTTTGTTTTTAATAATACATTTAAGTAGATATATTGCATGTAAATAAATTATTTATCTTTTTTATTTGATAGGGATTACCAGGGTGATGAGGTAATTGCATACATACAATATAAAGACAAGTTCGTGCTTTTGTTTAACCAGCGCTGATTGAGAGCCTGCTCTATACCTAGCTCTGTGTGGGAAGCTGGGGATTTAGGGTGAACAGAACAGACACAGCCCCTGCCCTCTTGGAGACACTAGGAATGTTGTACCCAAACAAAAGTCAACTTGGTAAAACGAGATGGTTACCCATCAACATAGGTAGGATGGTTAGAAGAAGACTTATTCGAGGCGGTTCTAGAAGGCAAAATTAGGGCTGGTGGGTACACGTTATTGGGGGTACAAACTGAGGAGCATAATGTCAGAAAAATTTTGCTACTGATGAGAGCTACCCTGAAATGAGGAGGGCAGCATGGTTACCTACTGAGCTGCTGGAAGTGTGTGAGCACAGGCTGAAGAGCTACACAGAATACAGTAAGCGGGGGAATGCCAGTCCTGAGTTAAGAAACTAACCCTCCCTGTTTCCTTCCAAATCAAAAACTTGATGGGTCTCTGATTCAAACTATTACCAAAATGAATGTGACTAGATCAGGAGTCAGCAGTCTGTTTCTCTAAAGGGCCAGATAATAAGTACTTTAGGCTTTGCAGGTCATATTGCCTCTGTTGCTACCTCCCCACTGTGTCTTGTCATGTGAGAACAGCCACGTAAAAGAACAGCACACAGTCAGGTGGGTGTGGCTGTGTGTCCATAGAACTTTATTTACAAAAATGGGCAAGGGGGTAGATTTGGCCTGTGGGCCATAGCTTGCTGACCCCTGGTCTAGATCTTTAATCTTCACAGATGCAAAGTTCTTGTTGAATATGAAATTGAACTGTAAAATAGTAAGTGCTTTATTTATCTTCAAATATAGGCAAGTCAGTTCAAGATACTCACCTTAATAAAGTCTCCAAAGATGATGGGTCTATTTAAAAAATATTCCAGGCCAATTGCAATTCCAAAATGTTTATCTATTCAAAAAACAAAATCAATTTGTGATATATGATAAGCTTGAATTCAGTGTTTCAATAAGATATACAGAATAATATCAGCTGTTACTTTACTTAGAGGGCTTAACTAGTGAATGAAAGTTGAGAGAAAGCCATGTTGATACTACACCATTTTAGTTTGGTTGATAATCTCCTGGATTTAAGATTAAGAATGTTTAATATTAATAAAAATTTTATTAAATAATAGATATTGAATATATATTCAATAAATAAGAGGTACTTTAGAGATATCTTGGCTTCTTACCAGACAAAATACTGGTTCTCTTTCTTTCCCTTTTCTACTTAAAATTGCATACTGAATTTAAAATATTAATTCTTCCTGAATTTTAATAAAATGATTTTCCTAATATTTCACATATTTCTACATATTTGAGTCACTGAAGAGAAAAACTTTTACCCATGAATGACTAAAACTCATTTTGCTTTACCTTATCTAAGCTCATTTTAATTTTTCTTTATAGAAATCAAATTGCTTTTCTAGGCCCCCCACCTAAGAAAGAAAAAGAACAGGTACATAACGATTGATATTTACTGGCCATTTCTGTCAAAATAGTATGGAAATAGTGTTTATCTTCATTATTAATCAAACGGTCATGGAAAACTCTTTGGCATTCATGGCAAAAGAGTCTAAATATCTGTATTTCTTCTCTTATTGTTCCTGGATCACACTGGAGGATACCTGTTTTTGAAGAAAGAGGAAAAAGGAAACTTCTACATTTGTGAAATACTAGTGACAGTTTAATTAACTAGAAAATCCTGCTGAAATCCAGCTTTATCCCCACACTACCAGAGGTGGGTGCTTCCCTAGTGGGTATACACACATAGTATAATGGTGATCTCTCCACAGTTTGGCTATTGCGGACATTGCTGCTATGAACATTGGGGTGCATATGGCCCTTCTTTTCACTACATCTGTGTCTTTGGGGTAAATACCCAGGAGTGCAATTGCTGGGTCATAGGGTAGCTCTATTTTTAAATTTTTGAGGAACCTCCATACTGTTTTCCAAAGTGACTGTACCAACTTGCATCCCCACCAACAGTGTAAGAGGGTTCCCCTTTCTCCACAACCTCTCCAACATTTGTTGTTTCTTTCCCTGTCCATTTTTGCCATTCTAACTGGTGTAAGGTGGTATGTCAATGTGGTTTTGATCTGGATTTCCCTGATGGCTAATGATGATGAACATTTTTTCATGTGTCTGTTAGCCATTTGTATGTCTTCTTCAGAGAAGTGTCTTTTCATATCTTCTGCCCACTTTTTGCCTTGATTATTTGTTTTTTGGGTGTTGAGTTTGTGAAGTTCTTTATAGATCTTGGATACCAGCCCTTTATCTGTAGTGTCATTTGCAAATATCTTCTCCCATTCTGTGGGTTGCCTCTTTGTTTTGTTGACTGTTTCCTTTGCTGTGCAGAAGCTTTTTATCTTGATGAAGTCCCAAAAGTTCATTTTTGCTTTTGTTTCACTAGCTTTTGGAGATGTATCTTGAAAGACGTTGCTGTAGGCGATGTCAAAGAGGTTACTGCCTATGTTCTCCTCTAGGATTTTGATGGATTCCTGTCTCACATTGAGGTCTTTCATCCATTTTGAGTTTATCTTTGTGTATGGTGTTAGAGAATGGTCAAGTTTCATTCTTCTGTATATAGCTGTCCAATTTTCCCAGCACCATTTATTGAAGAGACTGTCTTTTTTCCATTGCATGTTTTTTCCTGCTTTGTCAAAGATTATTTGACCATAGAGTTGAGGGTCCATATCTGGGTTCTCTATTCTGTTCCATTGGTCTATATGCATCCCAATGTTCATAGCAGCAATGTCCGCAATAGCCAAACTGTGGAAAGAGCCGAGATGCCCTTCAACAGATGAATGGATAAAGAAGATGTGGTCCATATATACAATGGAATATTACTCAGCCATCAGAAAGGACGAATACCCAATTTTTACATCAACATGGATGGGACTGGAGGAGATTATGCTAAGTGAAATAAGTCAAGCAGAGAAAGTCAATTATCATATGGTTTCACTTATTTGTGGAACATAAGGAATAGCATGGAGGACATTAGGAGAAGGAAGGGAAAAATGAAGGGGGGGAAATCGGAGGGGGAGATGAACCATGAGAGACTATGGACTCTGAGAAACAAACAGGGTTCTAGAGGGGAGGGGGGAGGGGCGATTGGTTAGCCCAGTGATGGGTATTAAGGAGGGCACGTACTGCATGGAGCACTGGGTGTTATACGAAAACAATGGATCGTGGATCACCACATCAAAAACCAGTGATGTATTGTATGGTGACTAACGTAACATAATAAAATTAAAAAAAAAAGAAAAAAAGAATAATGGTGATCTCACTTTTTGAAAGCAAAACTGGACATATTATCTGACAAAAACCTTTTTCTTGCTTTGTGATATTTCTTTCACTGAACACGTGAAGTGGTCAGACTTCATAGTATAGGCTATGTTCATCTCATTATTACATTCGGTTGCAACATGTTAAGTGAGGAGTGTCACATCTCTTTAGTATACATATATACTCATCCAGTAACTCCCCCACCCCCACCCCTGACCTTTACCCTGTTTTCAAAACACGAATTCCCTCTCTCATTCTTTTCCAGTGTTCAGTCCTCACCAAATGCCCTTGGTCCTTCTGGCTTCTATTCCAAATTACTCTGATTACTTTGTATTAATATAAATTATAACTGTAAATGCAGTTCTAATAATATCAAGTTACAACAAAAGCAGTGATGTATAGCAGTCCTTGAAATGTTCATTCTCTCTGGGGACACTTCACTTCTCACGACACAGTGCAGAGCGGGACAGGGAGAATATTTACTCTACACATAGGTATACATGGCACACAGGATGAACCATACAACATAAGAGCAAAATCCCTGAGTAGGCTGAAGGGGAGGGGGACACTGAATGTGTCAGACGGGGTATTGGCACATGACCGGAACAGGGACAACTCAGCCACTGCAGTAGGAGGAAAGGCAGATGCAAGTGGTCTGGAATAACTGGAAGACGAGGCAGTTCTGGTTCTATTTCTTCTATTTTTTTTTTTTTTTTTTGGTGAAATAAAAAGACAGGTCATCAGCCGGGAGCCAGAAATGGAAGGGGATGCTGGTGGTCTGAGGAAAGCTGTGAAGTCATCAGGCTGCGGTGGGGGTGGAGGGTGAATTGAATAGGGAACATGTGATGGGATTTCTAGGTGGGGCGCAGACACTCATAGACATATAATTCTACTGAGAGATTGGGGTGAATGGAAATGAAGGGAGGGTGCAGGTCAAAGAATGAGGGTTCCATACATTACCTTGTACACACTTGGATAAATCTCTCAAGTTAAAGACATAATGGGACTTGGCTGGTGTTGGCAGAAGATCAACACTCATTCTGTTATAAATCTCAACTGCGGCTTCTACAATGTTTGCTGCGGTTTGCTTTACAGCTGGTGGGAAGTCACTAAGGAAGCCATTTAAGATGGCCTAGAACAAGTAACATAATGTGAGAGGGTTAGATTTTTTTTTTAAACAACAAAAATTTCTCATCTGTCAAATACTCCAGATCTGATGATGCTTTTTCTAATAATAATTAGAAAGCCGAATGCCAATGCAAGGACATATGGGTGATAAAACTCTGCCATTCCCTTCAGAATATGTCGCCGAGAATGGGCTCACTCCTGTCTTCTGTGATAGTCTGGTGATGCCTGAGCAGCATTTGTATCTGACCAGTGAACTGACTGAACTTACTCTCCACGTAATTTAGACTTCTGCTTCCTGTGGGTCCAGAGGTTCATTGTGGCATGCCCAAACTCATCTGGAAATGAGCTGAGGGCCTCTCTCTGATATTTATGGGTGCATGACCAACAATTCCATGGAATTGTTGTTTAAAGTGCAACTTACTTGTAACTACAACCCGCCCCCCTTCAGCTTCCCTGTCTCGGCATACGGCCCCACCCCGTGCTCAGAGCAGGAGCTTGCAAGTCTCCTTTGACACCTTCCATTCTCTGTCCCCACAGTCAAGCTTGAACGCATATCTTGAATCTCTCTGGATCCCGGACATCACCCCATTCCAGCCCTGACTCTTTCATCTGGGCTTCTTCAGCCCCTCCTTCTCCTACTTGCCTTTCCATTTCCACTCCTGTCTCCCTTCAGTTACCTTCGGTCAGGAAGATCAGGCACTGCCCAGCCCCTCACTTTGTCTTCTTCCCCATTGCTCACCATGACCCAGCCGCCCGGGCCTAACCACCCAGGCTCTCTCCCCTCCTCAGGGTCTTTGCACAGCTATCTCCCATGCCCACCCTCTTCCTTAGGGCTCTCTGCTGCCAGGGACTTTTTCACTCCTGTGTTTTAGGTTACCTGTCATCTCTTTGCAGAGGCCTTCCCTGACTCCTCCTCTCAGTGTCTCTTATGGCTCTCTCATCTTCTCATATACAACTTGCCACAATCTCTGAGTACATATTTATTAGCTAGCCTACTGCACCCAGATGCTTGGGACAATTATTACAGATTTTTAAATAGGTAAATTCCCATCACAATGGTGATGGGAAGGCACCAGAATGCACATCAATGCTTGTAAGTCAGTCCTTGTGACTTTAGATTTCGGATTCTCATATAGGAGATATTTAAAAATAAACCCAAGTATTTGTTTCAATGAGCCTTCTCATTGAACATTAGTTTTAGCAGGCTACGAGGACTATCTTTTGAGCTACTCCCCTCTGGGCCCCCAACATGAGTTTACCATTCTCCATATGGCCCATATTTTGAGTAGGAGCATCCCAATATATATAAAATAAAAATTTTACTATACATATGTACACTATATATAAAAAAATTAAAATTCTAGTCTGTTTATTCTCCATCCATTGTAAATTTGTATTTATAAATATAGCACATATATAACCATATTATATAGTTTTATATATATAGTATTAATATAATACATATTAGTTAATTTATCTGTTTATTATCTGTCTCCATGGTAGAAGCTACATGAGGACAAGGATGGCATCTTCTTTGTTTAAAATGTAATACCATGCACAAACAATGAATCATGGAACACTACATCAAAAACTAATGATGTATGGTGATTAACATAACAATAAAAAATTTAAAAAGTGTAATACCAATGTCTGGCCCCTGGTACATGCTCAATAAATATTTCTTTAATAAATGAAATTAAGGGCTACTCAATTTATATTCAAAAATTAAAATTAGCATGTCATTTTAGAGTTTACTGAGGACCACAGCTTGGTCTTCTATTCAAAGGTCTGGCTTACATGACATATTTGGCAACTTCAAAAAGCTTCTACTAAGAATATGCACACAACATAGAGCCAGAATTCCCACAGTCTGGGGGAAGGATGCTTTGGCATGAGCACACTGTTAGTATTTCATGGAGTTGATCATTGGTTTCAATTACTGCTGTCATACCTTTCTAATTAGAAATTATATCTAATTTAATGATAACATTATCAACTTAATTTGTTGTGTGCTGCTTAGTTTACCTTTAGAATGTACAGTGATGCATATTTTTGGTGTATACATTTTCACTAAGTAAACACTAAGACATGTATGAATGTGTCACTGCCCCTCTTTGGCTCCTCGGCGATTTACTGCCAAAGTCAGCTTCTCCAGAGCAGTCACCTAAGTGTCTTATTCCACTTGTATGCCCACATTACCATTTCTCGCCCCTGTGACTGCATTTGCCCGTGTGCCTCTGTTCCCAGGATCTGTTCCTCCCTGTCAACTCTTGTTCCCCAAGGCTCAGCTCCCTATCTTCTCGGTGAGCCTTTGTGGTTGGTTATGGCATGCTCACTCTAGTTGTGCTGCTTCACGATCTCTCAACATCCTACTCAAAATAATGTTCCATCTTTTATTGAACACTTCTGCTAAGCACTTACAGGGCAGGCACGGTTATTTTTCCCACTTCAAGGTTGAGGAAGTGGCCCTTTAGGGAAGTTTGTACAGGTGGAAGAAATAGGGGTGGTTGTTTTTGTTGGAGGTGGTGGTGGCAGCGAGGCAATGAATTCTGGGTCAGGTGCATGGCGCTTGAGCTTGCCCACGTATGGGGAGCTGGTCAGGTATGAGAGGAGCACAGAGGCGGGGGCGGGATAGCGCCCGAGATCTGCTGAGTGCTGAGCGGCATGGGCCCACGATACAGCCTGCCTTAAAGGCTTTGGCAGTCTTTCTGCATTCCTGAAACTCTCTCTGGGGCCACAAACACAGAAGGCAGTGATGCAGATGCCCGTCAGCTACTGCCCAGAGGTCCCTGTGTTTACCTGCTCTCTGCTCAGCAAAGGGACAGATGGGCTCCTCAGAAACACAACAGCCTATTCTGACTGTGGGAGTTTGGGAACACATGTTTTCTTTTTCCCTCTCGCCTAGGTTTAAATTCCCACTCACCTGAAAAATCTGCTTCAGACTGTGCTCTGAGGGCATGGGAAGGCACAGCATGCTGAAGTGGCGGATGAAGCGGGGAGTCACAGGGTTGCGGCCCCCGCCTGGGGGTGCACATGCCGACAGGATCGTGACATCCTGGGTGGGAAGAAACCCATGCGAGTCACCCAGCCAAGCAGGAGACGACAGCTGCCCATACCGGTGGCAGGACGTAGAACCAACACTTCTTTTGAGGACCTACCACGTGACAGCATTACCTCATGTCCGCCTACACATTACCTGACTTAATCCTCATAACCACCTCAGGAGATCTCTACCGTTACCCTCATTCTGCAAATGAAAAAAATCAAGACCCTGGGTGGTTAAGTTGTTCAAGGTCACTCAGCTAACGCTTCTATCTGTAGAAACACACCTATGTAAAAATGTAATCTTAAAAAATGGTTAAGAATTTGTATGTTAGGTGAAAAGATATTCGTTCAACAAATATTAAGTATCATGGATTCTTGTTATTTGTTGTAGTTATGTTCTATAAAATCATGGAACACTGAATTTACACACAGTGAACCATTGCTCCTGGGGGGGAACTACAGAGTTGGGTTCCTATGAGCCTCTGGTCATAACATTTTCAACTGACCTATACATGATACTGTAATTGCCTCTGGTCTTGCCTCCTCTTAGACCACCCTTCCCTGTGGCCAAGGGAATCTTTCCATAACAGTTCCTCTAGAGGCCGTGCATCTCTTAGAGGATAAATCCACGTTCCTTATCATGGTACCAGGGCCCCCTGGGCTGACCTCTGCATCTGCTGCCACTCTGGTGCCCACATTCCACAGCACCGTGGTGTTCCACACTCCCTGCTTCAAGATGCAAAATGCTCCCTTCCCTTGCTTGCCATGCTCGGACTGCAAAATCCCCTTCCAACATCATCTCTTCTGGGAAGTCTTCTCTCATCCTCAACCAGTGCCCACCCTGCCTCCCTCCATTCATCACCCTGCATTATAAATACACGTGCCCATCTATCCCCTGAAGCTGAGTCCTTGGGGAGATGGGCCTATCTCACTTGTCCCTGAATCTCCTGAATAAATTAGCAGGGCAAGAATTTAAAATAGATCAAATAAATTGAGTCACATACACCAAGGCTGTAGGTTAGAGGCTGAATTGTGTCCTCCTCTTCTCCTGGTCAATCATACGTTGAAGGCCCAACTCCTGGTATCTCAGAATGTGACTATATTTGGAGATATAGGGTCTCTAAAGAGCTCTAATCCAGTATGGCTGATGTCTTTATAAGAAGAGGACATTTGGACACAGACGGATACAGAAGGAAGATCATGAGAAGATACAGGGAGAAGACTGCCATCTGCAAGCCAGGGGGAGAAGCCTCCGAAGAAACCCACCCTGCTGACCTCTTGATCTCAGACTGCCGGCCTCTACAACTGGGAGACAATAAATTTCTGTTGTTTGAGTCACCCAGTCTGTGGTATTCTGTATGGCAGCCCTAGCAAACAAATACACCATCTTTTCTTACTGTTTAAATTTAAACACACAAAGTAATTTAAAACCTAAAGTAACCTGTATGTCTTTCCAAAAGAATTTGTTTCTGTCATAAAATCCGCCAAAATCTTGATACTGCCGAAGTAATTCAATTGGAGGTTGAGAGCCATAGTGATCTAGTCTGGGCATGTTTAAATCATCAACAAAAATCACAACTTGTTTGTTTCCTGGTGCTCCTGGGGAACAAAATGAATTTAAGAATTAAGATTTGCCATTGGAAAATGTAAGACAAAGCTCAGGTAAGGCTTTGAACTCAGTGAACACCCCGTAGGTTGTAATGCACACATTCTGAGTGACGAGGGCCCCAGCAGGGAGAGGTGGATAGGGCTGAGACACCCATACTGTCAGGTGGGCCCCCACCCTCACTCCCAGAGGGGCAGGATGCTGCCAGCTCTCCAGTCAGGTTTGGATCTTTCTCAATCCCAGTCACTGCCACTGCTCTCCCCAACTGTGTGGCCTGGCTTGGGGTGAGGAAGGTCACTTTCTTTTCAGAGCAGGAAACAGAAGTACTCCAAAAGTTTCCTTACATAAATGCCATTGCACCACCCTCCACAGGGAAAATAGGGCTGGATATTCAAAAGCATCCTGATCACATCAAAGGGAAATCCAATACGGTGGAACTTCACAATGCCATATTTAACTTAGAGAACATCAATATACACACTAGTCAAAAAAAAAAAAAAGAGTAGTGACAGAGAAAAGAGAACAGCGTAAGCAGAGGTGACCCCACCCACTCTGGCATCCAGTACTTGCCAACATTGAAGGAACCAAGGCAAACTCAGTGCCCCACTCCATCCTCCAGATCCCAGAAGCCAAGTAGCTGGACAGAAGTGGTGAGGGGCTCAAAGAGAATCATTCAGAAAGACATGGGTCTCCCACCAGAGAGACTGGCATCAATTGCCCTGTGCCTACCAGAGTAGGAAAAAGGGAATAGACAGGAGACAGTAAAGCAGCTGGTACCCCCACAGCTTGGCACAGAGGGCCCATTAGATAATGGAGAATGTGGAAGGCAGCTGGGCTCGAGCTGGCCTCATATGCCACCCAGGAGGACTGTGGGCTGGCCAAGTGGACCCAGTAGCAAGGACTGCAAGATGTACTGCTGGAGGGTGGGCCTGAGTGGGGGCTGGGACCCTGATTCCCAACATTAGGGAACCTTCCAATGGGGAGGCCAGTGCCTGACCTGTGCACATCTTTTTGGGGAGTCCCTCAGGGAGCTGCTCCTGGAAGCCTGCCACACAGATAGCACAGACCGTCATTTAGCACCAGCAAGAGAAGCAGAGACAATCCACACGAAGGCCCATATAATGCCAGTTAGGGAGAACATTGTCCTGTCCTCTCCTCCTCCCATCCCAACACACCAGAGCCTCCTACAGGAGGGCCAGGAAGGGCAAAAGGGCACCCCGTGCTCTGCTCCACCTCCAGCACCATGAGCCACAAACCAGGTCCACGACAGAGGAGAGGAAGAGCTTTACATTGGGTTTCAGATTGAAACCTTACATTAGACCTGACTCAAAATAGCTGCAAGTGACCAGAAGTTATGCTATTTATCTAAGCAGTTAATATGGGATGGTGAGGGAGATCCCACAAAGCCTGGCTGAAAGCACTGACTGAAGACAAAACCTAGACAGTCTCATGGCAATTCCTTGCAGAGTTCGGATAACTCAGTGCACCAGATACAAAGTCGTTTGTTTGTTGGTTTGTTTTAAATAAAGGGAAATCAATGCAGGTTTGAAAGCATGCGTGGAGAGGGGCAGCCACAGAGAGGAGAGATTGAAGATGTTCTGAGTTGAAGGTGATGACAGAAATACACTGCTTGATTGCTAATGGTAAGATGTCTGGATATACAGCCCAGGAAAGAATGCCATTCACAGAATCACCTTTACAAATAAAATAAGCAAAGAAAATATCCATTTGTAACTTTATTATATGCAGTATTTTTGTGATTATTAGTTTAATAAAAAATTTGGGTAAGACAAATAAAAATGATCACTCTTACCTAGTATATTTTTTCTTTTCCTTTCCAGTTTTGACTCAATGATCTCTTGTGTTCTTGCAGATGAAGTTTGAGCAGAAAAATTCAGATAAACAGGAACATAGCCGGCTGATTCCTGAATTCTATTCAACAATCCTTTTGCAATGACAGACTTTAAATTAAAAAATATGTTAATATATGTATTCAATATATCTTTCAATTGTCCACATCAGTAATAATCCAGTACAATGAATAAAGAAACAGGATAAAGGAGATAGGTTAAAGCTAGATCAAAATGTCTACCTTCTTCCTGGAGATTCCATTTAATTATATTTATCAGAGCCAAAGAGATAGTCTAACCAGCTCTATCTTAGCAAAAGTTTTTATTTTAGTTTTATACCAAAATCCACCTTGGTTCCTATCCAAGTCAATTTGGTAGCACGAGTCCTAGAAGAACCCAAACCTCTTTTAGAAATAACTTAGAGGGGAAAAAAAGAGAAGAAAAAAACCAAAATAGTGAATCTCTGTTTATGTGGACTCTCCCCAAGCCAAGGAGACCAAACAATCAACATTTCCCTCTATGCTCTGCTTTTTTCCAATCCCCATTGCTGTGTTGGGTAGAAGTAAATGGGCAGGAGGACACGGACTGGCCTTTATCAACAGTCCTCTGGGGACACAAACTGTTCTGACCACCCTGTTCCCACCCTAACCTGTGTGGTGGCAGCCTCAGAAATTCCAAGGGATACGACTGAAAAGCCCCCAAACCCAAAACACTGGTCCACAGGGTCCTCTGGTTTATGAGGTATTGACCCCAAGGATTTATTCAGAAACTGGCAAACTTTGGAGTAATTCCCAAGAGAGATACAGATTCAGCATAGTTCCATTCTTCCTAAAAAATGATCAAAATTCAAAAGAATTTCCTTTGAAAAATAATGTGCTATTTCTGGGGCTTACAATTCCAAGTCCACCATGCCCTCATTTTGGGACAGACCTTCTTGTTTCAGATAGGTTTCCTACCTTGCCAACTCCAGTTATTCCCGTAAACAACACTGAATGCCTGACTGCCAGCAATTTTTCCATTAGATACCCAAAGCGCACTGTGTCTGTTGTGGGGACAAGCATTTCAAAAAAAGGAACATCTCGGCTGTACTTGAAGGTGGGTATGATTCGTTCCCAGGGATCCAGCCGTTTGGTGTCGAAGTCCATGTGGATGCTCCACAGATCACCAGAACTGGGCAGCTGAAGTATAAAATCAAATACCACTTTCAATAGGACTGTCACACAGCAATAGAAAAAGTCATACATAAACGAAGGCAGTCATAGAATAGGAATGTATTTGGGTTTCTTTTTTCTTTGTAGAGAATGTATTTGGGTTTCTTTTCTCTTTTTCTTTTTTCTCTGTTTCTTTCTTTTCTTAGGTATCAGTCTAATACTTTAAACATAACCATGCAATACAATGCACAAAAATCTTGATATATTGATTATATTAAAACCTTAGATTAGGGGGCACCTGTTGGACTCAAGTCAGTTGTGTGTCTGACTTCGGCTCAGGTCATGATCTCAGGGTCCTGGGATTGAGCCCTGTGTTGGGCTCCTTGTTCAGCAGGGAGTCTGCCTGTCCCTCTGTCCCTCCCCTGGCTTGTACTGTCTCATTCTCTTTCTCTCTTTCTCAAATAAATAAAATCTTAAAAAAAAAGACACATTAGATTAGAATTTTAAAGCATTTTCAATTCAAGTCATCATTCAAGGGCTTACTCCTTGCTGACTACTGTGCTTGGTGGAAGAGGCAAATGCTGAATGAGACCCAGTCTCTGCCTTTAGTAACCTTGAAATTCACATGGGGGGAACACAAACATATCAGTTAATATTACAGAGAATTAAGATTCCAATGGAGTTAGTACATTTGCAAAGGCAGGATGATTCATTTCTACTTGCAGGGGAGTTTATGGTGGTGGCTGGAGATTCAGGAAAGCTTCCAAGGGGTGGTGAAGCTACAGTTCAGACTTAAAGGACAAGCAGGAGTGCTATGGGCAAAGAAGGAATGGGATGGGGAAGGAGGATGAAGAGAAGGCTGAAGACATGGGAAGTACCACGCATACTGGGAAATACAAGAGCAGTATGTACAGTGAGAGATGAATCTGGGAACACAGACAGGGGCCAGGTTATGAGAAGCTTCACCTTTTCTTTTCTTTTCTTTTAATTTTTAAAAAAGATTTTATTTATTTATTTGACAGAGAAAGAGTGAGAGAGAGCACAAGCAGAGGGAGCAGCAGAGGGAGAGAGAGAAGCAGGCTCCCCGCTGAGCAGGGAGCCCGACTCAGGGCTCGATCCCAGAACCCTGGGATCATGACCTGAGCTGAAGGCAGACTCCCAACCACCTGAGCCACCCAGGCACCCCTGACAGCAACTCTTTTTTTTTTTTTAAAGATTTTATTTATTTATTTGACAGAGAGAGACACAGCGAGAGAGGGAACACAAGCAGGGGGAATGGGAGAGGGAGAAGCAGGCTTCCCGCGGAGCAGGGAGCCCGATGCAGGGCTTGATCCCAGGACTCTGGGATCATGACCCGAGCCGAAGGCAGACGCCCAACGACTGAGCCACCCAGGTGCCCCTGACAGCAACTCTTAATAAGAAATCCATTTTACAGGGTGACCTGGTACCTGTATACATATGTGTGTCTATGAATATGTATAATATTTACCCCCACTGTCTGCAATTCACTCTATTTTCTATCTTATTCTATTTTTTAAAAAACTTTTGAGATGTAACATCTTTTGTCAGATTTTAAGAGTCCAGTTTAAGGTGTTTTTGCATATGTAAATATCAACGTAACTACCCCTGGATCATGATGTAGAACATATTCAGAACCTCAGAATGCTCCTTTCTTCCCCTTCCCCATCAATACTGGCCATACCTCCACCCTGCTCTGAAATAAATCACTGATCTACCTGTCTGGTCTATCTGTCTACCCTTGTGCTAACACCACACTCTTTATTTACTTACATTAGCCCCACTATACAGAATGGTGCCTACCATGTACCAGATTTCCAATAAATATTTGTTGAAATGAATACTCAATGCTTGCTTTGGACCATCTCCTACTGCCCTTTGATGATCCCAGATCATTTCTCTTGACCCAGAGGGATCTGTCTCAAATTCCCAACTCTCCTTAAAATGGCCCATCCTGTCCAATTATGATACAGTCATGTTGGGGATCCAGAAGGGTTTCATATCTACTAGAAGGTCCTAATCCATAGAGCTCAGATTCTTAGGGAATTTTTTTCTTCTTTTGGTAACTTTTTACTTTGATGTAAGTTAAAACTTAAAGTTAAAAAAACAGTGCAAAGAACTCTATATATTCTTTATCTAGATTGAGGGTTCACATTTTGCCCCCTTGTTTTATTATTGCTCTTTCTACTCTATGAGAGTTAATTGTATACACTATTCCACCTTACTCTAAATAACTGAGTGTGTATTTCCTAAAGAACAAGAATGTTTTCTTATATAATCACAGTAAAATGATCAAAATCAGAAAGTTGAATAGTGATATGTTATTACCTAATTTACATTCCAAATTCAAATATTGCCAGTGTTTTTAATAATGCCACTTACAGCTATATTTACCCCAGTCTAGGATCCAATACAGGATAATGCATTGTATTTAGTTATATCCCTTAAGTCTCTTTATTTGGAAAAGTTCCTCAGCTTTCTTTGTCTCCCATGACAGACAATTTTGGAGACTATAGGCCAGTTTATTTTATAGAATACTCCTCAGTTTGGGTATTCCAGGTGTATTCCCATAATTAGATTCAGGTCATGCATGTTTGAAAGGAATACTTCACAAGTGAGGTTTTGTCCTTCTCAGTGCTCTGTATCAGGAGGCACAGGTTTGTCCTAATACTGATGACGTTGATTTCTTAGTTAAAGTAGTGTTTGCAAGGTTTCTTTACTGTAACAATACTATTTTTCTCTTTGCAGTTAATCAGTAATTTGTAGGAGATACTTTGAAACTATGTAAACATTGTTTGTCATCAAGTCTTCACCCACTAGTTTTGGCATCTGTTGATGATTCTTGCTAAATCAATTATTATTATGACAGCTGCAAAGTAATGACTTTCTAACTCCATCATTTCTCCTATATAGATTAAATGGTATTCTTCTATGAGAAAGAGCTCTTCCTTCTCCCCCATTTATTTATTTATTCAGGTATATTTTTGTTATGAGTATCAACTCATAGATTTTTATTTCATGCAAATGCTTGTAATCCCATACTATTATTATTTATTTTGATGCTCAAATCTGTTCAGATTTGGTCAGTCCCTCAAACTGGCTCCTGTGTTCTTTTGACATGTGTGATCATTCTTTGAGCACATCTTTGCTACATGCCATAAGAAGATGTTTTAGGTTCATTTTGTACATTCCCCTGTCCTACTCCTGGATTCATTCCAAGGAGCTATTTCATTAAGAAGCCTTGGTTCCCTTTCATGGAGAACAGTATATAGAAATTAGCATACTAGGTACGCTCATTGCTCTTGGGGTATCCTTTCTTCTAGTTCCTATCAGCACACAGAATTAGGAAATTTATGTATGTATGAATATATGTATTAATTTTCATATATGTATATACATTTTTTGATCTATGTGTACCAAGACTTCCAATTCCAATGCAAGAATACAGGTGCCTTCTAATCTCTTCCCTTTCATATTTGTAAATCCTTTTCCTAACAGTGAGAAACCTGGTTGACATTATCCTCAACATATTTATTCATTTGCTCAATTTTAGAATGTATAGAAAGTAATTTCTGAATTGCCGAACCATAACACTGTGAAAAATAAATGTACTAACTAGAATTCAATATTTGTTTATGGTAGGAAGTTTTTATATACTTTTATACCTTACTTTCTTCATATGGCTGGGAGAGGATTCTTAAAAATTTTAATACAATAAGTATTGTCTATGGTTTAAAAAAGTGAATAATTTTTTAAACTCTTTTAGTGAAGGATTTTTATTTGCAGTAGAACTAAGTGTTTCAAAATTTTAGTCTTGAAATTTAATTTTAATGATACAGAGTTATTATGTTAAAATGAAATTTATTTGGCTCTTACCCTGGCATCAGGATTATCATCGAATTGTGTTCTAATAAATGTATCAAAAGAATCCCAGTAGTTTTCAGTTAGATTACCACCCAAAGACCATAAATAACAGAATATGAAAGTCTGACATAGTATTGTATTCAGTTTTGTTTGTTCCTGAAAGAACAAAAAGAAAGAATTTTAGTATTTTATTTGTTAACATAAATTGCATCCTTAATTTCAAAGCCTGAAGATTGTTTTCTTTTGTCTAGACTCATGCATTTTAAAAAGAGTATAGTATATGTTTCTTACAGTTGACTCAATAGTTCACAGAGCAATGTTTTATACTAGTACAAGAAAATGAATAGCAAGGTAGAAAAAAGCTCAAGGTTGTCTTTCAACTGACTGTTAACACTTTGTTTACACCTGCATGAAAGTATGTAAGCAGCTATTAGACACATACTGGGAATGTGTTGCAGACTGTAGGGAATTTAAACATTGAGTACAAGAGTAAACTATAAGTTCTCTTACATTCCTTCCAATTTTGAGATTCTATGAATCTAGTCACAATCATTACTCCGCAAAAAATTAACTTGAAAATCAAATGATCATTTTATAGAAAAGTTAGTTATCTATTTGCAAAGCATCTATACAACAATCTCATTTTCCTAGCTTTATAGCAGTGAGAAAAACCTTTCATACCATTGTCAAATTAACTCCATCCTTCCCAAGTATCAAAGACTCCAATAAGCAACAGAGTGTAGTAACTTTGCTGATGTCCACTTGTGGGATTGCTTGGCCACATTTTTTATTGATAAAATATAAACCATCATCAACATAACGTTGGAAAAGATTCAATATATATTCTTGGGTTTCCTCACTCAGCTGAAAATCATACAAACAAATAATATTTCCGTAAGACCCGATAAAATATGTAATTAAATTTAGAAATGGGTTAGTTTAAATCTGTGTATTACAATATATTCTGTGACTTTTAGATTAAAGGGTATAAACATCACAAGATATAAAACAAATTGAAATTTAAAAAAATCTATGACTTGGGAGAGACATATGGAGGAGATCCTGGGTAGTGGTAGTGGACAATGTCCTACATCTTGATCTGGTACTGGGTACAGAGGTGTTTATTTTATAATCATTTGTTACCTGTCAATATATATTTCATGCAGTCTTATAATTAAGAACAATTAAAAATGAGAAACATAAAAAAACAGCAACTTAACTATCTATGTAAGGAAAAGGAATAATTCCCAAAGATTTAAAAAGAATGCAGCCCCTCTCATCATTCCTATTTAACATTGTACTGGAAGTCCTAGCTAATGCAGTAGGACAATAAAAAGAAATAAAGAGTACACAGATTGGGAAGGAAGGAAAAAAATGTCTTTGTTCATGGATGACATGAATGTCTATGTAGAAAATGCCAAAGAATTGACCCCAAACTCCTGGAACTAATAAGCACATATAGCAAGGTTACAGGATACAAGGTTAAGATACAGAAGTCAATTGCTTTCCTATATATCAGCAATGAATAATTGGAATTTGAAATGGAAAATACAACACCATTTATATTAGCACAAAAAATGAAGTACTTAGGTATAATTCCAACAAAATATGTGCAAGAGTTAAATAAGGAAAACCACAAGAGTCTGGTGAAAGAAGACAGAGATGACCGGAGTAAACAGAAAGCTATTCAATGTGTATAGATGGGGAGATCCAGTATTATAAAGATGTCAGCACTTCCTAACTTGATCTATAGATTCACTGTAGTCTGAATCAAAACACCGGCAGGTTATTTTGTGTATACCAGCAAACCAATTATAAAGTTTATATGGAGAGGCAAAATACCCAAAACAGCACATTGTTGAAGAACAAAGTTGGAAGACTGACATTATCTGACTTCAAGAATTACTAAAAAGCTACAGTAAGCAAGACAGTGTGATCCTGGCAAAAGAACAGACACAAAGATCAATGGAACGGAGTAGAGAGCCCAGAGATAGACCCATACGAATGTAGTCAGCTGATCTATGACAAAGGAACAAAGGCAATCCAATGGAGAAGGGATGGTGTTTTTCTTTTTCTTTCTTTTTTAAAGATTTTATTTCTTTATTTGACAGAAAGATAAAGAGGCAGAGTGGCCGGCAAAGGGAGAGGGAGAAGCAGGCTCTCAGCTGAGCAGGGAGCCTGATGAGGAATTAGATCCCAGACCTTGGGATCATGACCTGAGCTGAAGGCAGAGGCTTAACCGACTGAGCCACCCAGGCGCCCCGGGATGGTGTTTTCAACAAATGGTGTTGGAACAACTGGACATCCACATGCAAAAAAATATGAATGTAGACACTATTATTACACCTTTCACAAAAATTAACTCAAAGAGGATCACAGACCTAAATGTGAAAAACAAAACTAAAAAACTTCTAGAAGATAACAGATAAGAAAATCTAGGTGACCTTAAGTTTGGAAATGGGTGTCAGATACAATGCCAAAAGCTCAATCCATGAAGGAAAATTTGATAAGCTGGACTTCGTTAAAATTAAAAACATGTGTTCTGGGTGCCTAGGTGGCTCAGTCGGTTAAGCGTCTGCCTTCAGCTCAGGTCATGATCTCAGGGTCCTGGGATCGAGCCCCACATCAGGCTCCCTGCCTGCTCCCTCTGCTTGTGCTCTCTCTCTCTCTGTCAAATAAATAAATAAAATCTTAAAAACAAAAAACAAAAAACTTGTGTTCTGTGAAAGATTGTTAAGAGAATGAAAAGACAAGCCAGGCTGGGAGAAAATTTTTACAAAATACATACATGACAAAGAACTTGTATCCAAAAAATTGCAAAGAACTTGTAAAGCTCAAAAACAGGAAACAACCCAATAAAAAATGAGCAAGATTTGAATAGGCATCTCACCAAAGGAGATATACAGATGGCAAATAAGCATGTGAAAAGACACTCATGATCACATATTAGAGAAATGCACATTAAAACAATGAGACATAACTATTAGCATGGTGAAAATCTAAAACACCAAATCACCAAATGCTGGTGAGGATGTGCAGCAAGATTTCTCATTCATCGCTGGTGGGAATGCAGAATGGCATTTGGAAGACAAACTGGCAGTATCTTATAAAGCTAAATAAAATTTTACCATATGATCCAACAATCACACTTCTAGATATTTTACCCAAATGAATTGAAAACTTATGTCTACATAAAAACCTGCACACAGATGCTTATAGGAGCTTTCTTCATAATTGCCAAAACCTGGAAACAATCAAGATGTCCTTTAGCAGGTGAATGGATAAACTTGGTAAATCCATACAATGGAATATTATTCAGAACCAGAAGGAAATGAGCTATCAAGTCACAGAAAGATATGGAAGAAACTTAAAAACGTATTGTTAAGTGAAAGAAGCCAATCTGAAAAAGCTACATACTGTATGATTCCAATGACATGACATTCTGGAAAAGGCAAAGCTATGGAGACAGTAAAAAGATCAGTGGTTGCCAGGGGTTAGGAGGGGGTATGGATGGATGAATAGGTAGAGCACAGATTTTAAGTCAGTGAAACTATTATTTATAATACTGTAAGGGTAGATATATGACATTATACATTTGTTAAAACCCACAGAATTGTACAACACAGAGAGTGAACCCTAACGTAAACTATGCATTTTAGTTAACAGTAATGTATCAATAATGTTTCATCAATTTTAACAAATCACTTTTAACAAATGTACCACACCAGTGGGGGATGTTAATAGGAAAAACTATGTTTGGAGGAGAAGGAGTATATGATAACGTTCTGTACTTTCCATTAAACTTTTCTATAAACCTAAAAGTGCCCTAAGTAATATAGCCTATTAATTTAAAAAGAAAAGTATATTTGGGAAGGTTTAAAATCTTACAGTAGTCATGATACATTCTCAATTCTGAGAATTATTTTCTTTAATAATGTACTCTGAAACTAGAACACATTATTGTTCAAATGTTGATGCCTAAGAATGAAAAAAACAAACAATAGTTTTCTGATTCATCTTTACAGGGGGAGAGGCAGAAAGAAGACGGCTCCCTGGATGGGGGCTGGGATGGGGCACAACACTTCAAAAGATCCCTTGCTAAGCTAAGGCAAAGAGAACTCCTACTTTGGAATGGAGAGGGTGCAGAAGGTGATAGAGACCTGAGTTGTCCCGTATAATAATGTGGAATGTTTCCTCTGAGGTTAGAACACATCTTGGGTCAGAGACCTAAGATTGGGTGGGAGGGAAACTAAAGGTTTTCTTTTCTCTCAGAGGTGTTAGGGGCTCCTACAATCTAAAAACAATGACAGCGCCTAGATTAAAATTAGAATTAATGATTCCCTCTCATTATCTTAAGCCTTCTGCAAAGTCTTTTTTTTTAAATTATGTTATATTAATCACCATACATTACATCATTAGTTTTTGATGTAGTGTTCCATGATTCATTGTTTGCATATAACACCCAGTGCTCCATGCAGTACATGCCCTCTTTAATACCCATCACCAGGCTAACCCATCCCCCCACCCCCATCCCCTCTAGAATGCCCCTGCCTGTTCTGGCTGTGTTTAGGGGACTTAAGGAAGCAGTTTGTGTTTGTATGGGAGAGGAAACAATCTGGGGAGAGGCCAGGCAGAGTGGGCAGGAATCAGAGTGGCGAGGCAGCTTGGCAGGCTGAGGTAACAGATAATGAGGACAGATTTGGGGGGGATATACATTTCAGGAGGATCTCAAGAATTCTTAGGAAGAGGTACTAGGTAACGGTGCTGGAATTCCCTCCACAAAGCACAATGAGGTCTCTTAACTTACTACAATTTGGGCACGCGAGGGCCTCCATCCCGACCGATGGATATGTTGTGGAGTATCTGGTTGTACTTACTTTGTTAGAAGTACTCTTCATCCATGTTTTAACATAAGGCATCCATTTCAGTTCTTCAGGATCCACAAACACCATTCCACATCGACTGACTGTTGCAGGAGAGGCAACCCTTAGATCTTGCACCTAAAATGGAAGGAAGTTGAACAAAAAATAGCTAACAATACTTCCTAATTCTTCCCCCTTCAATGCTAATGGATCACATGTTTAAACTTAACACTTTGTATGAAAGGGAGAGGGACAGCCTTAAGTAATCAAAAATGGAAGAGGAAAGATAAGTGAGGCATAAGGTGAAAAAAACCCTTAAGAGGATAATGTCAAATCCTTATGGGAAGGTAGAGGTATTTCTTTTTCCTCCTCTTTGCTTTTGTCTTCTTTACTTTTTCATTCTTATATCTCATCCCTAGCTGAACGCCTAGCCACATAGCAGGCATTCAATCCCTGTTTGATGGATGGGTACAGCAGGGGTGGTATCTTCCAGAATATTTTATAGCTGTATTAGGTTCCTTTTCCAATCTCTTCACCAAATATTCATACCACAGAGAGATAATTTATTCATAGTAAATATAACTACTTTTTTTTTTTAACTTAGAAAGCATTTCAAATCATGTAACACCATTAATATATTGATTAACTATTTCCAAAAGAAAGGAAACAAGTGCTGAGGAAGATAGAATTTATTGTATTTCCTGTTTCTAGGGAAACAGGAATATTTGAGAGTCTTTAGTTCTCAGGATGCACACTCTACTATAAAAGGACAATTTGATAAGGATGTAAACAATTTAGGATGTAAACAAAACACCATGGTAGGCCTTACAGATAGTAAATGACATATCAACAAGAAAAAAAATTGATGACGGCATGCCAATCTAATGAGTGATTTCACTTCTCAGTAAGGCATATATATTTACCTCAAAAAGCATGTGGATTTGAGGTGTGAGTTTGATCCTCTCACTGTTAGCCAGACAAAGCATCTTGTTATCATCCAACACTGTATTCATATTTTCAATCCAAAGAGCATCCACGGGCCCATCACTGATGATCCATTTATGGTCTTCTGAAGTGTCATTCACAGCTGCTCGGACACTTAGTGCCATCAAACCATCTTTCCACTCCAAGGTTACGTTATTAACTTCACCATATAATTCACCCATTGTAATTGATTTAGGATTAAGAACGTATGTTTTAACTGGTTGGTAAAAGGGATTGTCTACACCAAGTTTTCGCAAATTCCCTAAAGTTTCTGCCAGTATTTGGTAAACTGTGGTCTTGCCACCTCCTGTTGGCCCAACTAACATCACACCATGTCTTACCAGCATAGTTTCATAGAACTGTATCACTTTTTTAACCATACATGCCTCAGGCTGAAGATTCTGTCTATTCATGACATCTATAATTGTTGACTGCAATATACCATAATCATGTTCTGGAATTTGGACTCCAGGAAAAAGATCAGATATGATTCCACTGAAAAAAACAAAAATAAAATCATTGGTCATTGATATTTCCCAATATTTATTACAATTAATTTATTACAATCATTGATTACAATGAGTCTTATTTTTCCCTTTAATCTTTTCTTCTGAACATGCACAATACTAGTCTGTCCTATGTGTTATACCAGAATCTAACATTTCTCTGATATTGTGTATGATTTTTTTGTTTCTTGTACAGTAGACCAATGTTCTTAAGTATACTGGGAGCTTTTTGAGGTAAGGAATATCTCTTATGTGTTTGTATTGTCCACAGTACATGGCATAGTATCAAACATACAGAAAGTGATGAATTTATCAGTTTATTTTAAAAATTATATTTAATCTCAACTTTTTCCAAAAGCATTTATGCATGCTTATTACTGTATGGATATTCAGAAAAATAAGATGGAAATAGAAATAGAAACTAATAGTAGATTTAAAAAAGGGAATAAAGGAGAAATAATTGTTTCTGTGAGAAGCAGACAATATGGGATGTTTCTATGGGTAAAAAAGAAGCTAAATCCCTACCTCACACTATATACACAAATACATTTGAGATATAATACAGGCTTCAGTATAAGATGACAACAAAAATACTAGATGAAAATATAACAGATATATTTTGCAACACTGTGGTTAAGAAGGTCTTTATTTTATTTATTTATTTAAAAAATTTTAAATTTAAATTTTAGTTAATTAGGGGTGTCTGGGTGACTCAGTTGGTTAAGCGTCTGCCTTCAACTCAGGACCAAGCCCCACGTTGGGGTTCCCTGCTCAGTGGGGAGTCTGCTTCTCCCTCTGCCCCTCCCCCTGCTCATGCTCTCTCCTTCTCTCAAATAAATGAAATCTTCTAAAAAAAGAAATTTTAGTTAGTTAACATACAGTGCAATATTGGTTTCTGGAGAAATCAGTGATTCATCACTTACATACAACACCCAGTGCTCATCAAAACAACTGCCCTCTTTAACACTCATCACCAATCTAGCCCATCCAAGAAGTCTTTCTAAGGAAGACAAGAAATCTACAACTGTTATTTAAAAAGTTAGTAAAGTAAAAAAATAAAAACAAACAGGCAAAAAAACACAAACGTGTGAGAGAAAAGGCTTTAGAAAAGTATTTCCAATTTTTATACCAGATAAAGTTTATGATTTCCTACAAATCAATAAGAAAAAGAACACAATAGAAATATGCTCTAAAAATAATAAATATAAATGACTGATGAACACAAGAAATAACGCTCAATGGCAGTAATAACTAAAGAAATGCATATTAAAATAGCGTATGACTTTTGGTCACTCTCTAAAACATTTAAAAGGAAATAGGTATTGTCATAAAATAATTTATATAAATGTAAATATCTTTGGACAACATCCTAATAGAATCTATCTAAATTAAAAATACCCATACTCTATAAAACCTAGGATATTTACTAGAATCTCATTTATAGAAGTATCACAGGTGTGTAAAGATAAATGTATAGGAATTTTCATCATTGTGTTCTGCCAAAAGGGAGTAGACATGTGTCTACTCAGAAGATCTGACAGAGGACAAAAGCAAAGGGAACTCAAGCATAGTCATAAATGGACATCCCAGGATGATCAATGTGCACCAGGGTAACGGGCAAGCAGTCCAGATTAGAGCAGGAGGACAGAGGGCTTCAAGGAGACAAATTTGATAGAATGTTTTATATAATTGAAGGGTTTTTTTTTAAGATTTTATTTATTTTTTAGAGAGCGAGCGAGAGAGAAACAGCATGAGAGGGGAGAGGGTCAGAGGGAGAAGCAGGCTCCCCGCTGAGCCGGGAGCCCGATGTGGGACTCGATCCCAGGACCCTGGGATCATGACCTGAGCCGAAGGCAGACGCTTAACCATCTGAGCCACCCAGGCGCCCCGAAGGGGTTTTTTTTTAAGAGGAGATTTACACATACCCTGGCAGAATTTGGAAATAAATTATTGATAAATCTATAGGAAAGGTAAAGGATTAAAAAATAAAAACTAAGACAATTAACAAATGCAGGGAAAAGGAAATAAAACAAAGGAAATGTAGCTCAGCTGTGGATACTATTTCTATAGCTGTAATAAAGTGTGGGAACCCTGGACGTTTAGCTCCAGTTAGACTGCAATGTAACTGCGGGGCGTGGCGGGGGGGTGGGAGAGGGAGAGGTGCATGTGCATATCCTCATCTCCTGTTTACTCTATAGGGCATACCTAAAACAGAAATCAAGAAATAGCATAAACACAGTACTTAAAACTATGGAGGGAAATAACACAAACAAATAAAGAACTGAAAAATGCTTGCCTTTAGGAAGTGGGAGTTGGTGAAGGGCATGGATGTACTGTTTCTCATGAGACTAATTTATGATAGTTTTTACAACTACATACATATATGACTTGGATAAATATAAAACTTAATAGTGAAAGTAGAAATAGATAAAAGCCCTCACATTTATGTTAAGCCCCAAGTCTGGTTTTTTGGGGTCAGGAATTTCTCTTAGGTCAGGAACTTGTAACCAAACACTAATTTGTATGACATACAGCCTAGTGACCAATACTGTGAGAAAGAGAAATGATTGATTGTTGCTTAAGCTTTAGGATCTTTATTTTAAAACTAGTATTTTTTTTTAAACTGTAAAAAGTATCTCCAGAAAAGATAAGGATGTTATTACCTTGTTAGAGACAGACAAAACTGAAGAGCAGACTATCCTTCACCTCTACACAGCAGCTATGCCTTATTCTGTAATGTCTAGAAACTTACCTGAACAGAAGAGCATCATCTGTTAGGAATTTTGGCAAGTTGGAGTCTCGTAAAGCTCTTATCAACACCACATCTTCACTTAGGTCTGGATTCTCCCTTTTTAAAGACCTAAATTTAAAGGGCTAATTCAGATGATGTTGCAAGAACCCAGTACTTCTGAGCATGATTTTCCAAACCTGTAGGTTAGGGATTCTACTTGCAAAAAGCTGTGGAAGGCACCTCTCCCCCTGTGGATTCCTGCTAGAAGGAGAGGATCATTTTTCCTTGCATGCCCACTGTCCATCTCCATCAGAGCACAAGGACAGATCAGGCACTGGCTACATGGCCTTGAGGAGAATGACAAAGGTATTTTTTAAACCTCCCTGCATCAATCCAGACTTTATTCAACCTGAATTTACGCTTTCCCGAATACACCATAATGATTCACATCCCTGTGACTTTCTTCTCTCAGCCCAGAAAGTCCTTCTTTGCTCTTTTGACACCTCTTATTTCTCCTTCAAAACCCAGCCTAGTTACTCTCTCCTCCAGAAAGTTCCTCTATGGCCCTCCTCAGAGAACCTTGGGCATGGCCCTATTATGGTTGCCCCCATGCACTGTATCCTAGATGACTTGCTCCTGTGTCTGTCTCGCCCCCTGGCCTGTGGCTGTGTTCCTGGAGTGCAAGTGTATCTGAACCCCTTAGTATCCCTGGTCTTTACATGGCAATCTTATAAAGGGGGAAAATAGTGTATCTGGGAGGTTGAAAGAAAGAACAGAGAAGGGCAGGGAGATTTGGCCCAGGAATATAGGGGCCAGACAGAAGGGGCCCTGGATGTGTGGAGCAAGAACCAGTGAGTCATGGCCTAAAAAGGACTAGAGAGAAGGTCGATTCCCTCAGAGACTCCGGATAAAGTGGGGGTTCCAAAGGTAGGGGTTTCAAGAGGTTATAAAGGAAGAAGTTAGGGGCGCCTGGGTGGCTCAGTCGGTTAAGCGTCTGCCTTCGGCTCAGGTCATGATCCCAGGACCCTGGGATCGAGTCCCTCATTGGGCTCCCTGCTCAGTGGGGAGTCTGCTTCTTCCTCTGCCTCTCCCCCTGCTTGTACCCTCTCTGTGTCTCAAAAATAAATAAAATATTAAAAAAAAAAGGGGGGGGAGAATTTGGGGCCTAAAAAGAAGAAAACTAGAAAGCTGCTTTACTAGGAACTACAAAGCAGCTCAGTGTTGCACCATATGGGAATGGCAGAGGCGGAGCCTAGGAAGTAAACCTGGACTGAGGTCAGAATGTGGAAACTGAAGTTTCTCTCAACCCTTCAGGCTTTCTCAGGTTACAGGTATGGCCTACCTTACTGTATATGCATAACAAATGGTGCCTTTTAAGTCTAGTCATTCTATCTAAGGTGGTAAGGTAAAGGCTTTTGTATGCTGAAACCCAACATATACGATGAGTTCAGAGGAAATGAAAGCTAGCCGAAGCCTGGTCGAGAGACTCGGGTTCAGTGTGGGGCCAACCAGGACTGCCGTGTGATGAGGAGAGAGGCCCCATTTGACTGTGGCCTGGGAGTGTCAAGGTAAAATGATGATGGCGGCAGCTAGCATTTCCGAGTCACTCCCTATGTTGCTTTAAGAGCTGTCTGTGAATCAGCCATTTGTTTGCTTACATGGTTTAGAATTTCACTCTTGGCCCCTTTGGTTTCTTACCCGGCCATGACCAGTACAGACTTTACAGCTCTCATGCCAAAGTCGTAGTGATCCTGCTGAGAGAGCTGCTCACTGCAAAGCTTATACATCTGGGTCATTTTTCTCGCTAATATTTTACTGGATTCAAATCCTTCCGAATATAGAATTACCTAGAATGGAAAAGTACAATGCAATGCTTCTTATATTGTATTGACAGCGATATATTAGCATAATACCAATGTATGCAAAATCTACGTTAGGCATTATACCTCTCTGAGTTGTTATATCATTTAACAAAGAAATATGAAGATTGCAAGGAAAAGGGTTTTCTGTGTGACAAGAAGGTGGAAGGTGGGATATTACACAGGGATGCTTGAGCAGTGATTCTGCTTTCTTTCTGTAGATGGAGATGTGGCCTTGGTGACATTGGGTTCAAGGAACAGTAGAGCCCCTGTTTGAAAATGTTTGCATCGTGGAGGTTGGATGGTGTTACAAGGCCTGCGTACAGAGGCAAGACTTGAGTTTCTCCGATCTGGTGGGAACACCACCCTGTGGACAGAATCAGTGATAGCTGGGTGCTCCCTTTAGGCTCCCTGAGTATCAAGGGAAGCTACACAGGTTTGCAGCCTTCCTCTGCCCTAGGAGGCTACCTTGCTTCTGATAAGTTTCTGCATTCTTGGTTAAATAAATTGGATGACGACAGTGGAGGTGAGTGTGGACCCTTTCTTCAATCCATAACCTACTCAAATCACTGCAGTTGGCCTCAGAATCCGGATATGAAATGATGTAGACAATTAAATTCATTGATTCATTCCAGTTTTATGGGCCTACTCTATTCCAGATACCATTCTGGGCATTGGGGATATAGCAGTTACACACACACATGCATACACACCAAAACATTCTAGGTGATAACAGTCCTAGCTACATGAAGAGCAAACAATAATGTGCAACTTTTGCCAGGGCGCAATCATAAAGGAAACTTTCTACCTCCATAGAATCAAATGGTAAATAAAACATGCTTAAATTTTTTCTGCTTTATAGTGCGAAGCTCACCTCTGCAATCAAAGCGTAATTTGGAACCATCATTGCAAAGGGTCTAAACAGGGCTTTCAAATTATCCGGCAATTCAGTTCTGCCTGCGTATCCAGGATTCATTGTGATAAAAGCTGCACAAGTCATGACCAACTTTATTTCCCGCCCCTCAAACATGAATCTAGACAGCTGTTTAAAGGAAAGAGAGAGTATAAGCTAACACTTCTCTAGACATTTGGAAATTCTTTCACATAAACACCACTTGAGTACAAAACTTGTGTATGGAACATTCAAGCAAAGACTACCAGCCCAGTGAATCCTGCTATTGGACAACAGGGAATGTTTCTCTCCTGATTCTGTACTACCCACTCCCAATCTCTTCTGGACTCAGTATTTCCTGCTTTTTTGCTTCTCTGCTCCTGCTTTGCTCAAACTGTCTCTGCCTTTCTGGCCCAGCCCTGTAATATTTTAGGCCTCAACCTCTTTTGCTGAGACTCCTCAATTTAAGTTAGATTTAATGGCCCTGAAACCTTCTCCATCCCTACTTTCTGGTATTCCCTAAGAAATTCTAATGGGATCTGAGTCCTTGGATGTTGGAGGCCCCACTCTTACTCTTGGCACTACCCCTTCACTTTCATTCAAGGGCAAACACCTGTTGAGCATCTGTTGCAGATGAGGCATAGGGTTAGGTGTGGAGGTGGAGAGCTGAGACAGATTCACTCGGGCTCCCCCCCCCGCCGCCAAGAAGCTCCCAGGCCTACAGTGTGGAGTCAGATATGGAACCTGTGGTTGAGCAGTACAACAGATGCTCCATGGGAGGTGTGTGCAAAGTCCACGGGAGGAGCAGGGAAGCCTGTTGGCCCTGAAGAATGAAGAAGGGCCTTTCATGTGGATAAGCAGGGGGAGCTATCTGGTCAAAGAGAGCAGTGCATGTTCAGGAAATGACCAGATATTCACTTTGCTAAAGGGTAACGTTCCAAGAGGAAAGCATAGCTAGGCTGAGGCCTGAGCATCAAGAGTCTTGCATGCTGGGCTAAGGAATTTGGATTTTGTCCTGTGGGTAGGGGGAAGCAGAGAAGAATTTTGGGCAGAGTGATAGGATCAAAGGTGGCAGTAGAGAGGCTGGACAAACTACAGAGGGGGGCCAGTAAGGAACTGTTATTGAACAAAGATAAGATCCAGAATTATGGAGTTACTATTAGGGATGAGAGGCATCTAGCAGATACAGTTAAATGGACTTGATGATGGCTTAGATTCTGGGGTTGATGGTAATTGGGCGGGGGGAATCCAAGATGAATGCCAGGTTTCTAGCTGGGCCATGGGAGGAAGGCACTATTAACAGACACAAAAAATACAGGGAAGACCAGGAGATGTGTCATAGCCCGGAGGAGAAAATGCTGGGCAGTACAATGGAGACCAGTCCTGCAGCCACTAAATGGCTGTTTGTGCTATTTTTCATCTATTCCAGGGGATCGATTCCACTCCAACTATCTCAGATGTCTTCCTCCTTTCCTTTTACCTCACGTTGCTGCCCTCCAGTTGGCAATGCTTCTATCCTGCCTCCATTCTCGTTGGTCCTTCCCTCTTACTCCCCATGCTCTGCTCTTAGCTATATGCTCAGCAAGGTAATAGTGACTTATGAGTAATGCTGTATCTGGAGGTCCCTGCATTTAATACAGGCCTCCTCTGAGGATGTGGGAAGCAAGAGAGTGTGTAGTTGAAGGAGCTCAGACTTTGGGGTCACATAGATTTAGGTGAATATCTTGGTTTGTGGTGTCCCCAGAAATATTTTTAAATTTCTTTGAATCCTTTTCATCTGTAACCTTGGGAAAATGCCTTCTACTTCATGTAGCTTTAGTGTGAAAATGAAATAAATGAAAAGTACAATGCCTTGTACAATTTAGTGACTCACTAAAGTCCAATTTCTGCTTTCTTTTTACTTGTTCTGTAATTTGCTTTTTTGCAGAGGTGATAATCAAAACATTTAACAACTCTTTATCAGGGCACCTTCCGGTGAGAATGGCCTCCATCCCTAGAGCTACAGCTAGGTCCAGAGCCCCCCTGCTATACCAGAATGAACCCTCATGGCTGGATCTAGCAAAGATCTGGTGCTTTTTAGGAAGGGGACAAGATAGTGGTTGGGGACCCTCTAGGGACTCAGGGCAGCGAGTATTGAAATATTAAACAACTGGCAAGCCTGTTTTGGTTTGTATAGGCTGAGAGCCTTGGGTTCTGCAGGGTTCCTCTCTCATTTTTCTGCCAGCACTAGGCTGAGCCTGGGGGCCACGATGAAGGCAGTGGAGTCCAGAAGAGGTACAGGGGAGAAACGTAACAGAGAAGTAAATGTCAAAGGCAAGAACAAGAAGAGGAAAATAGGAGGTAGAGGGGACAGGGACAGGCTGTGGGTGGACACGTGTGCGCATGCGTGTGTGCATGCATGGGTGTTGGGGGTGGGAAGAACAGAGCTCCTGGAAAGCAGGGACTGAGTCTCACCATCTGCGTATCCCCAGGTCCCCACACAGCGTGTGACATATAGTTGTTTCTGTGTTGCCTGGATGAGGAATTAATTCACTCAACTACGTCTTATTGCTGTAGTACTCACCAATTACACTGGAAATACGGGTAGACATGCTAAAGTTAGCATCGTTCTTCCTAAAGTGCAACAGACTTCAGAAATGCTACCTCCATGGACAATTGCCCACACCTTACCTTTGCGGCTTTGGCATTCCTAATGGTAATGAGTTGCTGTGCTATGACCGACAAAACTTCTATGTCAATTCGATTAAATTCATCAAAGCAGCACCAGGCCCCTGACTGTGCCAGACCGCTGAAGAAGCGCCCCATCATCTGAAATCAGAATAATGCCATTCGACTTTGTGCTTTATGTTTACGTTATGTTTATGCTTAGTTTTATGTGAATACTGGGCTGTGTTAGAAGTTAGTGCCTTTATATAAGAGGTCCAGAGTTTCTTCCTCTGTAGGTCTGCTGTGGGGCCTGATAATTTGCATTTCTCACAAGTTGCCAGGTGATGATAATGCTGGTGGTCCAGAGTTAACACTTTGAGAACGACTGCTCTAGAACTTGGCTTTCCAAAGTGCACCAGTGAGAGTTGACATCACCCAGGGGATTTGAGAAATGCAAAATTTCAGGCCTTCCCCTAGATCTCCAGAATCAGGATATGCACTATAATGAGATCTTCAGGTGATTCACAAGCAAAGTAAAGGTGACAAAACACTGCTTTAGAAGAAGAAAGCTGAAAAGAAATTGAAACCCATTAATCCTGATGCTTAGAATGTGTTCCTTTATTGTTTTTTTTTTTAAGTTTTTATTTAAATGCCAATTAGTTAACGGTGTGATATTAGTTTCAGGTGTACAATTTAGCGATTCAACAATCCCATCCATCACCCTGTGCTCATCACAAGTGCCCTCCTTCATCTCCATCACCTATTTCACCCATCACCCCACCCATCTCCCCTCTGGTAACCATGAGTTTGTTCTCTACAGTTAAGAGTCTGTTTCTTGGTTTGCCTCTCTCTCTCTCTTTTTTTTTTCCCCCTTTGCTCATTTGTTTTGTTTCTTAAATCCCACATATGAGTGAAATCATATGGTATTTGTCTTGGAATGTGTTCCTTTGAATGGCAGTGTTCATGACGTATGTATTGATCCTTCTCTATGAGCCTGATCATTCCATTAAATTCCATTATGAGTCATCCTTGATATTGTAAGTGCTATATAATGGGTCTACATTTTAAAATTCAACCCCCAGACAAAGCAAAGAAGGCATAATTATAGTTCTAGAATAGTGCAACTTCATAAACCTTGACATGGTAAGACAAAATTATATAAACTAATGAAAATCAGAAAGTGAAGTTGGAACAGAAAGTTGGAGGGTTATATCTAATAAAATCTTGATTTTATAAGTTGGCAGATAATGTTCAAAATTGATATATACAAATACGTAATAGACACAAATTTTTATAGATAATAGCAATCACCAGAAGAAGTAAAAACAAATACAATCAGAAACTTGGTCTCTGGAGAGTAGAACTGGGTGATGTGAATAGAGAGAAAATCTGTTATTTTTAACTTTGGATCTTTCTATACAGTTTGAACTTTTTCACATGTATATATTTCTTTAATTTAATTATTTTTTAAAGATGTATTTATTTGGGGCGCCTGGGTGGCTCAGTCGTTGAGCATCTGCCTTCGGCTCAGGTCATGATTCCAGGTCCTGGGATCGAGCCCCGCATTGGGCTCCCTGCTCCGCGGGAAGCCTGCTTCTCCCTCTCCCACTCCCCCTGCTTGTGTTCCCTCTTCGCTGTCTCTCTCTCTCTGTCAAATAAATAAATAAAATCTTTAAAAAAAAAAAAGATGTATTTATTTATTTTAGAGAGAGAGAGAGAGCACAAGCAGGAGGAGCAGAGGCAGAGGGAGAGAGAATCCCAAGCAGACTTCATGCTAAGCGCAGAGCCTGATGTGGGGCTCAATCTCACAACCCTGAGATCATAACCTGAGATCATGATCTGAGCTGAAACCATGAGTCTGACGCTTAATTGACTGTATCACCCAGGTGCCCCGATATTTCTTTAATTTTAAAAGGTTAGTGTAATAAATCCTTATGGAACAAGGTAGAGTATAAATAAGAAAAAATAAATACTTAAATTTCTTATCATTGAATATAATTGGCACTTCAGGGATCATCAAACTACAGACCACAGCTATATCTGGTCTGACACCTGTTTTGTGAATGGAATTTTAATGGAACACAGCCATGCTCGTTCATGATATATTACATTTACATATGGTACGTGGCTGCTTTTATGCCACAACAGCAGAAAGAATGACAAGTTGCAAGCCTAAAATATTTCCCACTTGGGCTTTTCCAGAAAGCTTGCTGACTCCTGCTCTAGAGTCTAAGATAACTGAATCATATGTATGCATCCTGTGGCTTGAAGTGTCACACAGTACACACTTGTACCTTTGGGAGTGCACAGTTCCCGGGAATGATTGAGCCTAAGCGATGACTACCTAATCATTAAAAGATGGATTCAGGTGTATAAATACAAATTTTGAGTTGAGAAGATCGAAAACAACCAAAATTATTATGGCCAAGATAAAAAAAACATCACTATCATAAAACTTGATGTATCTCTGCTGAGATAATGAGGTCACTTCATAGCAGTGGGAGCAGATCCCCATAAAGGTGGGATGTTAGGGAGTATGAATTCTCCCCTGGATTGCTGACAGCAGTTTCCCAGACTCTTTCTTGTGTGTACCAGAGGCCACCTCTGCACCTGTGCTGAAGGGAGAGAGGTCACCTTTCCTGATTCACCCTTGCCGAGATTTTCTAGTCTCTCGTTCCTCTCTTGTTCTGCTCCTGTGAAACAACTTTCTGCCTGTGCTGCACTTCCACTATTTTTTTTTAAAGATTTTACTTATATATTTGACAGAGAGACACAGCGAGAGAGGGAACACAGGCAGGGGGATGGGGGAGGGAGAAGCAGGCTTCCCGCGGAGCAGGGAGCCCGACGTGGGGCTTGATCCCAGGGCCCCGGGATCATGACCTGAGCTGAAGGCAGATGATTAACGACTGAGCCAGCCAGGCGCCCCAACTATTTTTTGTTTATTAATAAAAAGACATTCCCAGCAACATCTTTTTTTCCCTGAATTTTAAAAAAAGGATCAGGGTTTTTAAAGAACATGTCCTATGAAACACTAATTTCTGAAGATGCTTCTGAAAAGTAAGTATGATTTACTCTGTAAAAATGAATGAATTACAGTTTACTTGGACAATTTAAATGATTATATTCTAAATTCAGACATTATACAGGCATTCATGTAACTTTCAGAAAAATGAGACTATCAGCTCTGTGTGTTAGTGGCCAAAAGGCACCCCTGGTCAAATATATTCCAGATTTGCTGAATTAAATAAAGGTAAATAGATTTCCTAACTGTGGGACTTCAGAAAGTGTTTCATATGCTACTTTGTGCTATGAAAACCTGGAAGGGGAATAAGGTGTGACCAAAAACTTTGAGAACTACTGTACTGAAAAATCTTACCATGCATTCTCACCTCCTACATATTTCATTTTTAATACACAACTCTCTGAATTGCTCATCTCTTCCGTAAGCTTATTCCTTGTTCCTAGATTTCCCTGCTATTATATTTTGTATCTCATCTCATTTTTTTCTATTTAGTGACATGAAAAGACTTTTAATTTTGCCACCATTTAGTAGATCCCTCAATGGCCTTGATTCTTATCTGGACCACTCAACCCACCTTGTGTTGACTCTTCTCCCTTGCTCTATTTATCCCACTTTGACCATCCCTTGTCTTATTAGTTTCCCCCTTGCTTGCCATCACCCTTTCTCTCCTTTTTTTGTCATGCCATGTTGCAAGTGAGAAAGCCCATAAAGCACTTAATGGTAGTGTTCAGATGCTGGCACGTACCTTGTAGTCCAAACCATCGGAGCAGTTGAAGACCACACATTGGATGGCAAGAGCTTTAGCTAGGTCTTTGGTTGTCTCTGTCTTCCCAGTACCTGCAGGACCAGCTGGCGCGCCTCCCAGGTCGAGCTGCAAAGCTCCCATGAGGCAAAGGTAGCAGCGATCCTGAAGAAATGCAGAAATTGTCATTGTTGAAGGGAACTGACTCAAGTCATAAATTTATAAGTCTCTTCCTTTCTACAGGAGGAGGGTCATTATTTTCTATGAAAAGTTTTATAGCAATTGAGATATACTCAAAGATCCAGGCACATGAGTAATGATGCACATCTCTGCTTCACAAAGATGTATTCATGGCAAATCCTTTGAAGACTTAAGGTTGGATGGAACTTTTCGAGACTATTTTTTAAAGATTTTAGTTATCCATTTTAGAGAGAGAGAGAGAGCACGAGTGGGGCAGGGGGCAGAGGGAGTGGGAGAAGCAGACTTCCCTACTGAGCAGGGAGCCCGACGTAGGGCTCAATGCCAGGACCCCGGGGGTCATGATCTGAGCTGAAGGCAGATGCTTAACCGACTGAGTCATCCAGGCGCCCCTTTTCAAGACTATTTTAAGAAAGCATTTGTATCACGATTAACCTAATTCATCACTAACTTACCGTGAGAGGAGTAATAACTAGTCTTGGGCATGCACCCAAATACTCATAGCCATAAGTGTACTGAGAGAGCGCCATCCTAGCCACACAATTATCCACATCTACATCCCAATAATAGCGCAGTTGTCTCTGCCAGTCAAAGGAATTGACTTCCTCTACCTGTATAAGTGGTAACAATGATACATATATTAGATGCACTAATTTCAGGAAGCAATATATGATTTTACTTAAATAAAAGTTACCTTGGCTTGAACAAGTTCAGTGACTATGTCTCTTGCATGTACATCAATAGTAATTAAGGCAGTTATGATGTTTCTCTGTAATTTTGGAAGACTGCCTCGAACTATCACTGCCAGGGCATTTAATCTCTACAAATCAAAAGAAAACTTGTCATAATGAATTTTCAAAAATCAGCTTACATATCTATATTTTTTACCATCTTTTTCTATTTTTTACTATTAAATTTGCAGCAGACATTTGCCAAAACTAATTTAAAAAAATTTTTTTTTTAGATTTTATTTATTTATTTGAGAGAGAGAGACAGAGATAGTGAGAGAGAGCACAAGTGGGGAGGAGAGGGAGAAGCAGGCTCCCCATAGAGCAAGGAGCCCGATGCGGGACTTGATCCCAGGACCCGGAGATCATGACCTGAGCCGAAGGCAGCTGCTTAACTGAATGAGCCACCCAGGCGCCCCTGTGACCTGAAATTCTATGAAGTCCTCAAGAGATGGTGTTCTCGCATCTCAAGAAAGTTGTTTCTTCCCTTTTCTGTTTCAAAAGTAATTTAAAAAAAAAATGCAAACTTGCCTGGAAGTAGAATTAAATTTGTAGTTAAAGATTGGGCATAGCTGTAAAATGGCATTCCTGAACTATAGCTTAAAAGTTCTTGTAGAATGGTATTTGGATTTATTGTGTTATTGCTGGCTGCCTGAGGATTCTCTAGAATGGTAGAAAAGCACATCTTAAGCCTAAGAGTAGAAATGGCACAAATCCTGGGGTTTTCCAGGATTTGAATAAGCTTCTGTGAGAGATATCCAAGACCTACTAAATACAAAGTCTCCTTAAATGTTGCAAACCATTATAATTCTGAGATTTTCCTCTTCAAATGGTCTTTTCCTCCTATTTTTATAAGCATTCTTATAAATGTTACACAAATATCAAGGTAGTGTTCCTAAGAAAACCTGAACATAAATGGTTTTCGTAAGAACCCCAAAGCTTTGTAAGGTAGGTCAGAGCATTAAAATTTCTGAAGTATGTGACTTGCATTAGCCAAATCAAAAAAACCTCCTGAGACCATCCTGCACAGCATTATGTTCACTGTCACCTGGTTAAACATCTCACCTCAAAGTTTACTTTCTCAAAATCTTCCAGGGCCTCTACGTGGTTACCATCTTCTCTTTCCAGACACTCAGTCAAATCACGGCACCACATTATTTGAGAAATGGTCAGGATCACCTGCATGGAAACATGGTCCTTAAGTATGGGATGCATCTCACCAGCAATGGACTCAGAGGTGGACATTTAAGGAGTGTGTTACTTGAGAAGGGTGGCCAGCAGTCACCCAGTCTGTCCTTGGTTTCCCCTGATAGTCGGCGATGGCAGCTTTGCTCAGGCGACGCAGAGAAGTGAACATGGCTTCCTCCACTTTACCAAGCCATTCCTCCACGTTGCCCCGGGCTTTCAGGCCTTTTCCCAAGCTAACCTAGCGGACAATCAGAGCAATGATAACATGTTCAGTGTGGCACTTGCCAGCCACACATCCTCTGTACTTCTATAACAGAACCCTGACACACTGAAGCCTAACCACAAATACTAGAAACTTCTATTGATGTCCCACTCTACATCTCTCTTTACCTACTTTTTTTTTTTTTTTTAACTGCTTCCCTTTGGAGCCAAATCCCTGAAAAAAGGAGTATATGTGTCTACATGAATTCCTTCACTTTCTTTTCCTATTTACTGCCATTTGATTTTTGGCCCCAACTGTTCCTCCAAACTTGTTAAGGTCATTAAGGTTACCAATGTTCTTTCAGTTGTCAAGTCCAGTTGATACTTTTTAGTCCTACACATATTTATTTCTTGGACTTCCAGTGACCTGACTGCCCTGCTTGTCTGGGTCTCTTAGTTCTTCTACCTTCCCTTTAACTTTCATGTTTTCCCTGGATCCTAGCCATGGTCCTCCCCTTTCTCTTCTTCTGCACTAGTGGTGAGCAAATTCTTTTGCAAGAGGGTCAATTCAGGACAAGTAAAATGTTTATAGGTTCCTGCCACTTCCGTGGATACATCTCCTGCTCTAACTGGACTGAAATCCTTGGCATTTCCCCGCACATTTCCTCTGTATGAAATGCTTTCCCTCTCATGTCTCTGCTCCATCTTCTTTGGCTCTGTGTGTGTGTGTGTGTGTGTGTGAGAGAGAGAGAGAGAGAGAGAGAGAAAGGGGGGAGAGGGGAGAGAGAGAGGGAGGGAGGGAGAGATTTCTCTCTGTGAAGTCCTGTGGTTCTCCACAATTTGCTAATGCATTCACTCCCTTGGTGTTTACTGTATGCCAGGCATTGTTCAGTGTCCTGGATACACCACAGCAAACAATGACAACTAACACTTTCATAGCACCCACTGGGTACAGTTCTAAGTAATTTACATAGAATTATTTGTAAATTATATATATATACACACACACATTTCAAATACTATTTGAAAATCCTCAGCATCTCATTAATCAGGCACTATTACTATTCTTCATTTTATAGATGAGGTTAAAGGATGGGACTTGAATCCAGGTGGCTGGGCAGGAGAATCAGCGCTCTTAACCAGCTCACTTGTCTGCCTCTTGTGGAGAGTTGAGTTAAGGCTGGGCTCCAGTTATCTCCACTCTGTTCCCAAGAACAAAGCACACACCTCTGTTACTGCACTTACTGTGGTACTTTTCAATCATTTGTTTGACTGTATCTCCACTAGAGCTCTTTGCAGGCAAGAATTTCATCTTTGTTGTCCTTGAAACTGCTGAGCCCACAGAGTACGATGCGGTAGCACTTGATGAATGCTTAGAGTGACAGACAGTAAATTTCTACCCTCAACCCTAGAAGGGCAACAAAGCTTCCCTATAAAGAATAATGAACAAAAACACCTCACCCGTTCTCCTTCTGGTGATAGCATCGCTAAAATATCGTTAGTGTAAATCTTTTCTGGCTCTCCTTCCACACCAGGAATTTTTCCTTCAGTAGGAGGCATGAGAGCAAATTCAAGCTTTGAAATGGAGTCAAAGCATTTCCTTAAGTGTGGCTGCACAGCTTGGGGATTTCGTGTCTGGGCCAGAATCTCCAGAAGTTCATCATTTGACAAGAAGTAAAATCTGGAATAAAGAAAATACTTAAAATATAACTTCAAAGTGAAGGAAAGCCTTATGTAGACATGAAAGATAAATCCCTTAGCCATACCTCTTTCCCAATCACTGATTTCCTGAACTTCCAACCTACTGGCCCTGGGTTTCTGGGGAGACCACGTGTCTCTACAATTGTTATGGAGACTAGTGTGGATGCATCTCAGACATCCAGAATTAGTGCCTGATACATAAAAGATAGATATTTTTCAAAAAATTATAAAAAACGCTAGCTCTTGCTATGACATTGATTTGCTCTAGAGTGAAGATATATTATTTGTTTTCCCTAGAATCTAGCCTTAGTACTTTACACCCCCCTGCTTTCAATACCTAATGTGTTGGGTAGATGGATGGGTGGTTACAGGAGCTTTATTTGGTTCTGTGAATATCCACATGTGGCCCATGCCAATGTGATCATGCATGGGATTTTCTTAGATCTTGCCCACCAGGGCCATTTAGAGCCATGAAGACACCATAGGTAAAGAACTGGAGAAGGGGCATACCTGGATGCTCAGGGATAAAGGCCTGGCCAGAGAAGACATTTCACTTCTGGAGTGGAGGAGGCTACCTATGAGAGATCCCTTGGTTTTGGAGGGAATGAATGGTAAAGAGCCCATGGCAGGCCCCACGTGGAAGAGAGGGGGTCAGATATGCATCAGCCTAGTCAGGCTGCTCTGCTGCCTTGCCTCTCTTCCCCTTGCCCCAAACCTGGAGACCTCAGAAACCTCATAGGGAGAGGGGAGGGTTGATCACCACATAGCCTCATCATCACTAAAGCCTTTAGACCTGCAACAATCTTGGGCAGGGAAGGGGGAAGTTTTCACTTTGAAAGAAGTTCAGAGTTTGATTATTAAAGATCATTTATTGGGTTGAGGTGACAAGAGGTTTTTGTTTGTTTGTATTATTATTTGAGAATGACCAGAAAATTCATGAGGTCTGCTCAAGATTTGGTCCAGGGGCAGGGAGAAACCTGCCCCCAGCAGGGAATGCAAAGGTAGTTATTAGTTAGAAATAAAGATGCTTTTGGTTGGACTCTATCAGTCCTGCTACTTTTACCATCCAGTAATAATTAATTTGTGCCCATGCCTCTTTTTCAGCTAATGAAACAGGGGGATAACTATAAAGATTGGACCATGAGCTCTGTGAGAGCAGGAATAGTACTGTATTCGTCTTGTGTCCCCAGGAACTAACTTGGTCTGCAGCTCACAGTATGTCTTCATGAAGGCCTGCAGGGTGAAATCAACACCACATAGAGCCTCCTGACATAATACAGTAGCAGAACTAGTTCATGCAGTTCTAAGCAAAAGAACAAATAAAAGCGGATGCTTTTCAGTGGTCAATATTATCACCGGAAAATTTGTTTCCAGTTTTCTTTAAGTATCAAAAGTAGTATATAGATTTTCTCTGGCTTTGGGAGACTCAACTTGGGAACCACTCAATTAAGAGTGAAACAGACAAAAGGCACATTCCAAACCTCAAACTCTTTCATCTTTATCCATGTTGCCTGAAGGATGTTTTAGTAAGATTTGTGTATATTCTTTAAAGCCTGACCACTTCTGTTAAAACTCAACCAAATCTGGATCTTGGATTTCTTGTGGACACACATATCCTGTTCTGGTCCCCAGCAACAACCCCTCTCAACCAAGTAACCCAATAAGCACCTACCCCTGGCTGCCACAGTGCTTGTCCAAGGACAGACCTTAATGGCCATTTCCTTAACAACTAACAGGAAAATACCAGGGAAGATGAAACATTTTGCCAATGTCCTCTGTGTTACAGTACAGTGTGCCCTAAGGAATGAAGTTGGGAACTTTGGCCACCATCAAATAGTTTATCCTGGTTTTAAAAAAACTGTATTATAATGTTTATTTACATGACTATCCACCTGTTAACCATGAGCCCCATTAGGGCAGGAATCCAGCCTTTTCTTCTTTGTATCTTTAGCACTGAGCATAACATTTGGTATGTTTTTGGAATAAAGAGATGAGTAAAAATTTCATTTGGAGTTTGTGAAATGATCTCTTGGACAACTTCTCCAGTGACACTCTTAGGTCACCGATTAGTGCAAAGAAACCTGCTCAGGCAACAGAGGGTCCTCTGACTTTTCGCATGCACCTCTATGGACGCATGCACAGGCAGGCACACACATGTGCACCCAACAGTGAAACAATGCTGAGACCTAGAATCCCTCCAGCATCTCGGGTACCTACCCACTTAATCCTCCACCAAATATTGTACCTTTATCCTTGAGCCTTACACTCCCCAATCAAGATATCAGCTGGATTGATTCACCAATTATCGTATCTTTCTTGTTTCATTCTGGTTCCCTGATGTTTTGAAGTTACAGTTTGTTTTTAAGTATACCCTTTTAAATTAATGGATAGTCTTCACTACTAAAAATATTGTAGGTTGCTTTATAAACTTACCTTGGAAAGATAACTCTTTTTGATTCTAAATATGCCTCTAGACACTTTTGAATTTGGTCAAGTAATGCATTATTATTTTGAAAAGTCTCCAGAAGTCCTGTTTATTGGGGGGGGGGGGAGAGGTGTTGGTAAAATTGTGTTAAAATAAATAGAAAATACCATTTTAAGTGGAAGTAAAATATGATATTAACATTCTTTAAAGCTTTGGTTTTATTTGATAAAAAATGGTCGAAAAAATTTAAATTGCAGGAGGTGGGCTAACAATGTTAACTATTACTTTTAATAACATTATCTAATGGTAATTTTAATATTTACCACAGACAAACAAGTATTCAATCTGAAACAATTTTTAGCTGGCACCCCCAACTTCTGGGAGTGCATGAACCAAAGCCAAACCCAAGTACAGACCGTTGTGCATGCTAAGTACATTCTCACCTCTGGTCTTCACCTTTGTTCTTCTCTCTGCTTTTCATACCTCCCTCAGATTTGCATGTGTCTCACTCCCTCTTTCCTGCCGCTTTATGCTCGAAAGCCACTCACTCTATCAAAAAAAGCCCTCCACCACACACACACATACACACACGCACACACACGGCAGCCCCCAGCTGTTCTCTAGCCCCTTATGCTGCTGAATTTTCCTTCATAGCTTTATCATCACCAAATGACATTTATAGGTCCACACTTCTTTATCTGAAATCCCTAGGACCAGACGTATTTTGGAATCATATATATTTTTTTAATTTCAAAAGTTATGTAACAAGTCTGCGGCAGCACTCTGTGATCACACACGTTAACATTATTGCAGCACAAGGTTTGAATATGCATGTGGTAGGCAGAATAGAGGGTGCTCAGAGATGTCCGTGTCCTATTCCCCAGAACCTGAGAATACGTTAGTGTATACGGAAAAAGGAAGTTGGGAGATGTGACCAATGATCATGGGATGGGGAGATTATCTTGGATCATCTAGTGGGCCCAATGTAATCGGAGGGGTCCTTCGAGGAGGGAGGCAGGAGGGTCAGAGGCAGAGAGGAGATGTTAGGACAGAAGCAGAGGCTGGAGTGATTCAACTGCTGGCTAGGAGTCAAAAAATGTGGGTGACCTTCAGAGCCCCAAAGCTTAAAAGTTTTTAATTCTATCACACCATATAGTTTTTCCTTTCTGTTTCTGTTTTTATGTAAGCGTCTTTGGGCAAAGGGCATAGCCCAGCAGGCTGCCTCTGCTTGACAGGGAAGCTGTCTAGAGGTATTCACCAGAAAAAGTCATATGTTGCAGAACAACACGCAAGCTTGCTGAGGCTTTGATAAAGTTCAATAACCATGTATGTGCACGCACCAATGCTTTGATTCCATATCCTTAGAAACAGAACTTATTAAAACACATTTCAGTCTTGAGATTAGAATTATAATTTGTGGTAATATTTTTAAATGTTTTTAATGAATTAATGAAAAATAAGATGTGGAAATTTTTATGGTTATAAGTCTGTGAGAGCTTTAGCAGAATGGGTCAACTGAATGTGAATATATATCTTGTAGTCAAATTCTGACATGCAAGCCTCACTGAGACTCTGTGGCAGAATCCCCAAATTATAAAAGCAGCAAAAAGAATCAGATTCTTGGGGCGCCTGGGTGGCTCAGTCATTAAGCGTCTGCCTTCGGCTCAGGTCGTGATCCCAGAGTCCTGGGATTGAGCCCGGCATCGGGCTCCCTGCTCAGTGGGGAGCCTGCTTCTCCCTCTCCCACTCCCCCTGTTTGTGTTCCCTCTCTCACTGTGTCTCTCTCTGTCAAATAAATAAATAAAATCTTAAAAAAAAAAAAGAATCAGATTCTTGGGTGCCAAAACTATGAACTAAGCTGACAGGTAATAATAACAGTGATAATAATTAACAACAACAACAACAACAACAGTGTTCAATTCACATTGTTCAGCAAGAGTGTCGATGTGCCACAAATATTCCTGGTCATCAATGCTGACAAGAATCAAGGATTGACTGTACCCCATATTGCCAGAATCTTATAGGTGCTAAACATTTTAGATGGTTGTAAAGCCTTTTTATTTATTTTTTTTAAAGATCTTATTTATTTATTTGACAGAGAGAGAGAGACACGGCGAAAGAGGGAACACAAGCAGGGGGAGCAGGAGAGGGAGAAGCAGGCTTCCCGTGGAGCAGGGAGCCTGATGCGGGGCTCGATCCCAGGACCCCGGGATCATGACCTGAGCCAAAGGCAGACACTTAACGACTGAGCCACCCAGGCGCCCCTTTTTATTTGTTTTTAAAATTTTGTTTTATACCTGGTTGAGTAGCTGCTCGAAGAGCGTTAGGCAACCGGTTCACCTTCCTCATGATTTCTTTCCATGACTTATCCACTTGCAGGAACATCTTAGCCTCGGCAGGCAATTGCCTCTGAATATCTGGAGCATTAAAAATACTTTCTAGGTAGAGCCAGTTTCTCTGGCAGTTCAGCCACTCTTCCTAGGAGAAAAATATGGGCATTATCAAATTTTTCATCCCAAATCAAAAACACAGTTACATTAAAAATAATTACATGGGGACTCATTATATCTTTTTCATTTGGGGGACTTCTCACAGGTTCTTTGAGATGAAACCTCCTTACAAGGTCCAAGACTCACTGCAGCCTAATTTCAACCCATGCTCTACTAGGTAGAGTTATAATGAATCTACTGTGTGGTAACTAGAATGGACCCAGAGAAAGAGGATTAAAATGCCCAGAGGAGACAGTCTAAGGGGAGGCAAGATACTTAAAGCACTCTGAAGGTTGGGAAGTGTTTAGTGACTATTTCCAAATACAGAAAGGGTTGTCCAAAAAAAAAAAAAAAGGTTTTTTGAGTTTTTCCTTTTTTTGGCCTCAGTTATATCTATATTCTTTCCTCTCTTTTTAAAAAAGAAATATGATTCATTTTCTTCAATCAAAAAAGTAAAATCAGAACACACGGCAAGTACAGAGGACTGGAGGAAGAAGAAAATCACCCACTGCCTCTGTCACTGTTCATCGAAGAAACCAGAAATGCAGTGTCGGCACCTAGTTCTCGCTGTCCTCTGTGCCTCGCACCAGCGCATGTGTCGGCCCAACATCTGTGAGTTTCTCACTTCTCACTCTGGATTCGGGGGTTATGCCTGAGGCCTAGCGTCACAACCACTCCCTGATTTATCTCAGGTCTCTTAATTTCCAGACAGTTAATTCTTTGGAGAGTCCCCACTAGTCGGCACTTTATGGAAGGGCCCTCTATGAAAACGTTACTTTGCTCTGTAGTCCCTCCCTTCATAGGGCTCAGCCATCAGTACAGGAGGCCAGACAGGGGTCAGATTATAAGGGGTTCATCAAAGAGGGTGGATTCCTGAAAATGAACTCTGTGAAACAAAGTTGGAACGAACGATCTTTTCCTACTTAGTGCCTTTATTATTTCACAGATAACATTTCATATTAGAATATTTAGAAACCTAAACGTAATTAAATCAAGCTAAACATCTGAAGTCTAAGAAAGAGATTGGATGGGAACAAAGTAAGATCAGTGTAAGTGGATTCTTTGTTCTACCATGGGATAACTTGAGGTAGAATAAAATAAAAAGGAAAGGTGTACCACAAGGAAGGGTACCAAGGAGACTTTAAGCAAGTGTGTGTTTTTCTAGTAAATACGAGGTTGTTGTGGCATTGTCAGAGGCTGTCTAAAAGCTGCGAAGGCCTGAAGCTTAGAAGCCCGGATATTCCCTGCCTGAGCTTAATGCTGTTGCATTAAGGTTTAAGCCAGTTAGTAAGTTACCAAAGCTGTCTGCCATTTTGGGATGGAAACTGGTTGAGGAGGGAAAGTCTTTCACTGGAGTGTATTCATAGGCAGATTGTTCTTAGAGGTGCTAATTCTTCTAATTGACAAGAAGGCCCTTTCTTTTCCAATTATGAAGTTATAAATATCAACTGGCCGAGGTACTTAGGGAGGAGAAGAAGGTGGTACAGAGGGAATGAGAGTAGCTCATATGAGACAAGGGCTCATATTCTTAGGGTGAAAAACCCTTGGAGCTTCTCTGTTTTTTGAACTTTGAATTCTGAAACCATTGGTGGCAGGGTTCAGTCACTGACAACACAAGTTCATTGAATCATTTCAAGAGCTGAATGATTTCAAAAGCCCTCATCTCAGGAGAAGATTCAGTTTTCATACTGGGGCAGTGATCACTTTAAAACACAGAACAAAAATAATTTTTTTTAATCTTAAGAATTAACGAATACTCAAAATGCTATCTTGAATCATGATACCCATCAGTACTTCCCATCATCTAGACCTGCATCTAGAACTCCACTATAAAATCTTTTCAGGCATGTTTTAGGTTTCTGTGAAAACTTTGTTTAAATGTGAACTTCATACCACACTGTCAGCTTTGTCTCAATAAAACTATAGATTTATAAATAAACACAAAATGTGGGCAGCATCTAGGAGCTGAGGATGATAGCCAGCAAGAAATTGAAGCCCTTAGTCCCAGAGTTGTGAGGAAATTATTTCTGCCAACAACCTGAGTGAGCTTGGAAGTGGATCCTCCTTGAGTTGAACCTCTGATGAAAACCAAGTCCTGGCCCACAACTTGATTGAACCTTTGTGAGACCCTAAGTAGGAGACTCAGTTAAGCCATATCTGAACTCCTGACCCACAGAAACTGTGATATGTATAATAAATATAGACCGTTTCATACCACCAAGTTTGTGGTATTTTGTTTCATGGCAATAATAACTAATTCAAGAGACATGGCATAATCATATAAAGAAGAACTTAGCATATTTGCATTTTCTTTACATTCTGAATATAATAAAATGTCAACAATTAAACCTTATCTAAACTACATCATATTTAAATGATTGGAGAAATGATTTCTAAAGTACCATGGCTCTCCAATTCTCTGAGTGCATGAAATTGCCCTCACTCACCAGTGTTTGATTAAATAAGGCAAGTTGTTTCTGCCAGTCATCCACTCGAGTTTTCAATGGACCAACATAACGTGATGAGGCAATGGTTGTGATGTTGATGGTGCTGTCATCAAGAAGGACCTTTAAAGAAAGAAGAAAATGTACAGCATTATGAGTTTGTGCTCTCAAAGATAATTACAGATGTTTAATCTCGAGAGTCCACTTAAAAGCCAACTTTTTAAATAAACAGCTTAGTCTCACCTACTGTTTCCTACCCATCCTTTTCCCTTCAATGGCTCACAACCCACTCTGACGTTCTCTCAAATGTCACCAAGAGACTTTTGATTGCCAAATCTTGGCTATTTCTGTAATTATTAATGGCACATGTTTTTTGTTTGGTTCAATACTTCTTCTCTCTCCCCCTACTTTTAGGTATCTGGTACCTTCTTTACACCATTTGGTCATCTAAGCTTTTATTTCTCAAAGGATTCAAAACTTGCAAAATTAAAAAGTTTTAAATTAAAATTAAAATTATCTTCTCTATCTAATGAAACATCACTTTATCTCAATTATCTTGCAGAAGAGGGAAACTGAACTCATTCATATCAAGCTTAGAAGGACTATAAACAGTTTTCTCTCTACCTCCCTCCCCTACTTTTCCCCTTACACTACAGCAACCCTTACAGAACATGTGCATTCTGTAAAAAATGTGTCTGTTAATCTAAAGGATTTTAATTGCCCTATTTAAATTATAAATTTCTTGAGAGCAGAAGCCCCATCACCTAGCATCACTTGGCCTCCTACTACCTGACTTCATCTTGGGTTTACTCTTTCATCTACTGCCCAGAGTGACATCTGGTCTTGCTCTTCCAACCTATACCTGGCAAAGCCATCTCATCATTAGTTCTGGTGTGGGTACACCCAAATGTGCCAGGGCTTTGCTTTTTAAATTAGGCCATAAGACACAGATCCTTTTGCTAAACAAATGTGTCTTTGAATTTTAAATCACTAAGAATATTCCAAACACATGGATTAGATTTATTTTCTTTTATTGTTCATAGAGTATAGCCATCTACTCCTAATCTCAAAAAATTCAAGTGAACTTAGTTTCCTAGTATGCTATAAACCTGAAATGCTCATTCATGTTTCTTTGCCTCATTGAAATGGTTTGAAATGCCCTTCATTCTCATCTATGTCTGTCAAACACCGTTTATTCTTTAAGGTCCAGCATGTCTTGGCTGGTCTAGGAAGGATTCTGTGATCACTTCAGCCATAAATTATCTCTTATTTTTCTAAACTCTTCCACTGTTAACTACAAGATTATAATTCATATATATGCTACTTTTATTGCTTTGCTAAATATTTCATGTACAAGCATTCCTGTCAATTATACATATTCATATTTTGCCTTTCCAATTAGATTTTTTCTTAGTAACTCTCATATTTCATTCCTTCATCATAATCTCCCATAGAAGATTCAGGAGTAGGTCTGACCAATCTTTACCATGGTTTTTTTTTTTTTTTTAAGATTTTATTTATTTGGCAGAGAGAGACACAGCGAGAGAGGGAACACAAGCAGGGGGAGTGGGAGAGGGAGAAGCAGGCTTCCCACCGAGCAAGGAGCCTGATGTGGGGCTCCATCCCAGGACGCTGGGATCATGACCTGAGCTGAAGGCAGACACTTAATGACTGAGCCTCCCAGGCACCCCACCATGGGTTTTCAATAACCCAGTTACCCTACCTGTATGTCATCTGTGCCACCCAGAATAAACACATCTTTGGAGTCACGGTGAGGGAGAACGACGAATTCGGTTGTTTTCCAAGAATCCTCCACCTTAGAAATAATTCACATTTTAGGATACTTAAATTCATTTCTGTTTAGGTACTCAATAAATGCATGTAGAATAAAATAAGTGAAAACTCCATAATCATCCCATTTTCCTCTTTACTGCCTTTAAAATTCTTAAAATCCTCTTCTTGGTTAAAGGATACAGATATGCTAAATTTTATTGATGAAGATTAACACATATGAATAACTTGTGGTATGTTAATGTCTACCCCTTACCACTTTATGCTTTAAATGTAAGGAAAATATTTCTTTTTACACAGGTGATTTGTAGGTATGTGTGTATTTTTAGGGTAAGGAGGTAAGTAGCTTAAGTAGAGGTAAGTAGCTTAAGTAGCTTCAGTGTCTTTTGTAGCATTTCATAGTTACTTTTTTCTGGTAGTTTGAAAGATGATGTATTTTGGTACAAAAGATCTTCCTTGGAATATGTTTTTTTATATAAGCATGGAAATATCAAACTTTGTTGTCATCAAAGTGGGCTATAAGCTAAGTAGAGAGAGGATACTGACCAAAGTGCTACTGATAATAATAATGATAATAAATGTAAGGAAACAACAGAAGGATGAATGATAATGAGAGAGTGAGAGCTGCAATGTTGAAAAACCCATCTAGATGAATCAAAAGTTGGTGATCTTCATGCTGAATATGAAAACCTACATTCCTTGATCTTCAGAACATATTTTTCAGATTTACCTTTTTAAGAATTGTTTCTAAGGCAGCTTCTCCAGAAGCCTGCCCAGAAATGTCCTGGATTTCTTGGCCAAAATCAAAAACACGCAACTCAGAGAGCTTCTGCAAGGTTAATGGAATTTCAAGGTCCACTAGGGAGGCATCAACTGTTTGTTCAATAGCTGCCCAATGTCTTGCCTTCAAAGTTGGGTTCCTCAAGTCAATGATAACTGGAAGCTGGAAAGCAAACACTCTCAAAGGCACCATGCTTTTTATCTTTTTTTTGACTATAGATATAGGAGTTTGTTTGTTTATTTCTTTTTTTTTTCAGTTAACATATAGTGTATTATTAGTTTCAGTGGTAGAATTTAGTGATTCGTCACTTGCATATACCACCCAGTGCTCATTATGTCAAGTGCCCTCCTTAATGCTCATCACCCAATTACCCCATTCCCCACCCACTTCCCCTACCTTAAAAAAATAGCCCAAGGCTTCTGGTTTCAATTCAGGAATGTGGAGAACTGGAAAGAATACAACTTGTGCTCTTACAAAAGAAAATTCTGGACAAACTGAAAATTAATGACTTCTATTGAGCCCATCAGAAAATTGAGGTTGCAGGGCAACCAACTAACTCAAAATTTGGGGAGAGACTGGTATCTGTAGATTTCTCCACAGCAAAAAAACAGGACCTGAGAATTTGCTTACCTAGGACAGATGCCTTGGGTTGCCACTTAAGCTAGCAAGAAGATTCAGCTAAATTTTAAAAATAAATTGCTAACGAGTGAGCGTAGGGTAGCATGAGAGTGTGAAGTCCCTGGGGGCTACAAATACAAAGATGTTCACAGGGAAGATTGGGGAGAATCCTAAGAAAGTCTACCTTATGGTGTTGCCTGGGGGGAGGAACACAGCAACCACTATTTTAACTCTAATCAACCCATTTCTCCTAGTTTCCCTATGGGACAAATGACTTAATGTCAGGGAAATGAGCAACAAACACTGTCATTTTAAGGCATTGTGATAACCCACTGTAGATTTCTGTATATACTGGGAGAAACAGAATTGGAAAAATAAAAGCTCTACTCATGGGGGGAGGGAAAGAAATACATTCTAGGCTCATTACTACAGCTGGAGGAGGGGCATTCCATTGGTGTTCTGATTAAGCCTCTATCTTAGTAAGGCACTGTGTCCCTTGTTCTCAGACTGTTGACCTTCACGGGTTTTCCTGCCCCTCCTCACCTCTCCCACTGGGCTAACAAATACTGAATAAAAATAACAGTGGAATACAGACTGATTAGTTGCAAGAGACAGATTCTCTCTGGGGACAATACATAGAGAGGACCCAAGGTCAGGGAGAAACAAAAATTGAAAAAATAATCTTTGGCAAATGAGCCCAACCAGAAACACGAGATATCAAAAGAACAATTTGAAGGCTGTAGTATATTGAGGGTAACCATAGCAACATCAAACCTCAAATCTAGCCCAATTCCTTACTAGATTTAACATAACATGCCACACAAAAAGCCAAGTAGGAGGAAAGGCATGCTCATCTCCAGGCATAAAAATTATTTACTTCAGGGATGCCTGGGTGGCTCAGATGGTTAAGCCTCTGCCTTCGGCTCAGGTCATGATCCCAGGGTCCTGGGATCGAGCCCTGCATCGGGCTCCCTGCTCTGCGGGGTGTCTGCTGCTCCCCCTCCTTCCTGCTCGAGCTCTCTCTCACTATCTCTGTCTCTCTCTCAAAAAAAAAATTATTTACTTCAGTATCTACTGTACTACATAAGATGTCTGGCTTTCAATAAAAATGTAGGAACTGTATAAAAGTTAAGATAAACATACACTTACTAGATAAAAACAAAAAACAAAATAAAAAAATAAACACCAGACTCAGATATGACACACAATGTTGAAATTAATAGAGAATTCAAAATAATTGTAATTAATATGGTAATGGCTCTCATGGAAAAGGTAGGCAACATACAAGACCAGATGGGAAATTTCAATAGAAAGATGGAAGCTGGGACACCTGGGTGGCTCAGTTGGTTTAGTGTCTGCCTTCGGCTCAGGTCAGGATCCCAGGGTCCTGGGATCAAGCCCCGCGTCGGGCTCCCTGCTCAGGAGGAGCCTGCTTTTGCCTCTGCCTACACTCCCCCTGCTTGTGCTCTCTCTCTCTCTCTGACAGATAAATAAAATCTTAAAAAAAAAAGAAAGATGGAAGCTATGATTAAGAATTAAATAAATGTTAGAATGGAAAAAGACAGCAAGAGAGATAAAGAATGCCTTTGATGAGCTTAACACAGCCAAGGATCCGTGGACTGGAAGATAAGTGAGTAGAAATTCTCCACACTGACATGAGAAAAAAATAGTGGTTAAAAACCCCAAACAACCAAAAACCAAAACCAAAACCATAGACAGAGCATCCAAGAGCTATAGGACAATATCAAATGGTCTAAAATATGCAATAGAAATCTCAAAGAATAACATAATGGCTGCATTTTTTTTTTCAAAATTAAAGACAGACACCAAACCACAGATCCAAGAAACTCAGGGAATGCTAAATGGGATAAACACAAACTGTAAACAACAACAACAACACACACCTGGGCATACCACATTATAAACTGACAAAAATGAAGAAAAAGAAATAATCTTGACGACAGCTCAACCAAAAAATACATATTATCTACAGAAGAACAGGGGCAAGAACAATAGAAGATTTCTTGTTAGAAACCATGCAAGCAAGAAAGTAATGAAAGGATGCTTTTAAACTGCTGAAAGAAAAAACAAAACCTGTTGACTCAGTATGATAAGTTTAAATTATCATTTGAATTATCATTCAAAATAAAGGATAAAGACTTTTTCAAAACAAAAATTTAGGGAATTCACTGTTAGCATACCTACTCAATAAGAAATATTAAAGGAAGTTCTTCAGGCTATGAGTCAGAATCTTAGATCCATGCAAAGAAATGAAGAACACTAGAAATGGAATAAAGGCAAAATAAATTTCATTTTGTTTCCTATTTTGATTGTCCTGAAAGATGATTACATAAAATAAAAATAGAGGAGAACATAGGCAGTAACCTCTTTGACATCGGCCACAGCAACTTCTTTCAAGATACATCTCCAAAAGCTAGTGAAACAAAAGCAAAAATGAACTTTTGGGACTTCATCAAGATAAAAAGCTTCTGCACAGCAAAGGAAACAGTCAACAAAACAAAGAGGCAACCCACAGAATGGGAGAAGATATTTGCAAATGACACTACAGATAAAGGGCTGGTATCCAAGATCTATAAAGAACTTCACAAACTCAACACCCAAAAAACAAATAATCAAGGCAAAAAGTGGGCAGAAGATATGAAAAGACACTTCTCTGAAGAAGACATACAAATGGCTAACAGACACATGAAAAAATGTTCATCATCATTAGCCATCAGGGAAATTCAAATCAAAACCACATTGACATACCACCTTACACCAGTTAGAATGGCAAAAATGGACAGGGAAAGAAACAACAAATGTTGGAGAGGTTGTGGAGAAAGGGGAACCCTCTTACACTGTTGGTGGGGATGCAAGTTGGTACAGTCACTTTGGAAAACAGTATGGAGGTTCCTCAAAAATTTAAAAATAGAGCTACCCTATGACCCAGCAATTGCACTCCTGGGTATTTACCCCAAAGACACAGATGTAGTGAAAAGAAGGGCCATATGCACCCCAATGTTCATAGCAGCAATGTCCGCAATAGCCAAACTGTGGAAAGAGCCAAGATGCCCTTCAACAGATGAATGGATAAAGAAGATGTGGTCCATATATACAATGGAATATTACTCAGCCATCAGAAAGGACGAATACCCAATTTTTACATCAACATGGATGGGACTGGAGGAGATTATCCTAAGTGAATAAGTCAAGCAGAGAAAGTCAATTATCATATGGTTTCACTTATTTGTGGAACATAAGGAATAGCATAGAGGACATTAGGAGAAGGAAGGGAAAAATGAAGGGAGGGGGCATCGGAGGGAGAGATGAACCATGAGAGACTATGGACTCTGAGAAACAAACAGGGTTTTAGAGGGGATGGGGGAGTGGGGATTGGTTAGCCCGGTGATGGGTATTAAGGAAGGCACGTACTGCATGGAGCACTGGGTGTTATACGAAAACAATGGATCATGGATCACCACATCAAAAACCAATGATGTATTGTATGGTGACTAACATAACATAATAAAATTAAAAAAAAAATAGTAGTAATATATTGTGCATATAGTATATGTAAAGGTAAAATACAAAAACCAAAATGATGAGGTACATCAAAGGGACACAGAAGTCAACTCAGAGAGTTCTCAATAGCCAAAGTTGTAATGATTTAAGCAAACAATAAATAATGTAGTATTGTATTATAATACAAATTATAAAATAAATATCCATGAGTTTATATTGACATAAATAAAGAACCGAATGGATGGTTGGATTACGGGACAGATAGATAAGCAGAGAACAGATAAATCTATACAGAAAGATACAAATTATCAACATCAACAGTGAAAAATGGGACATCACTTCTGATTCCACATACCTTTTTTTTTTAAAGACTTATTTATTTATTTTAGTGAGAGAGAGTGAGTTGGGGGAGCGGCAGAGGGAGAGAATCTTCAAGCAGACTTCCTGCTGAGCACAGAGTCCAACACAAGGCTCGATATCACAACTCATGAGATCATGAACTGAGCCGAAACCAAGAGTCGGAAACTTAACCGACTGAGCCAGCCAGGTGCCCCAGATCCCACATACTTTTAAAGGATAATAAAGAAATATTATGATCAACTTTATGTCTACAAATTCAACAATTTGGATGAAATGGACCATTACTTTGAAAAATACATTATAAAACCCCTCAAGAAGAAATAGAGAACCTAAATAATTCAATATGTATTAAAGAAATTCAATTTGTAGTTAAAAGCCTTCCGAAAAAGGAGACTTCAAGCTGAAATGGCTTCACCGGTGAATTCTACTAAACACTTAAAGAAGAAATAATATTAATTCTATACTCTTTTCTCCAGAAAACAGAAGAAGGAACCCTTCCAAACTCATTTTAATGTATAAAAAAAGCTCCTAAAATTAAAAACTGAATTTAATAACATCACAGGATATAAGATCAATATACAAAGGTCAATAGTATTCAATAGTATTCTGCTATATAGCAGCAATAAACAATTGGAATTTGGAATTAAAAACAATATTATTGGGACGCCTGGGTGGCTCAGTTGGTTAAGCATCTGCCTTCAGCTCAGATCATGACCCCAGGGCCCTGGGTTCAAGTCCCACAACGGGCTCCTTACGGGAGGCTGCTTCGTGTATGCTCCTCTCTCTCTCTCTGACAAATAAATAAATAAATAAAATCTATTTTTTAAAAAAAAACATTATTTAGTATAACAAAAAGTGTTTAATTATAAAACTAACAAAATACATGCAGAATCTGTGTACTGAAACTATAAAACTTCGATGAAAAAAATAAATGAAGAGATATGCTGGTAACAGACTGGAAAACTTCATCAGGTTAAGATGTCAGTTCTCTTCAAATTGATCTAATCATTCAACACAATCCTTCAAAAATTCCTGGCAATTTTTTATACAGATTGACAACCTAATTCTAAGATTTACATGGAAAGATAAAGAAATTAGAATAGACAAAATGATTGTGAAGAAGAAGAACAAATTTGGAGGACTTACACGTACTACCTGATTTCAAGACTTACTAGCTATAGTTATTAAAACAGTATAGTATCGGCGAAAGAATAGACTCACAGAACAACAAAACAGAATAGAGTCCAGAAATAAACTAAAAAATATAGTCAGCTGACTTCTGGCAAAGGTGCAAGGGCAGTTCAATGGAGAAAGGATAGTCTTTTCAAATAATGGTGCTGGATTGAGTGGATATCCAAATGTAAAAAATGTACACCTTGACACATCTCTCATATTTTATGCAAAATAACTCAAAATAATTCATAAACTTTAATGTAAAAAAAAGTAAAACTATAAAACTTCTAGGGGCAAATACAGGAGAAAATCAGTGTGACCCTTAAGTTTAGCAAAAACATTTTTAGATAATATACTAAAAAGATAATCCATAAAAGCAAAGAATATAAATTGAACTTTATTCATATTAAAACCATTTGCACTTTGAAAGTCACTGGTAAGGGATTGAAGAGACAAGACACTGACTGGGAAAAAATATTTTCAGGTTACATATATGAAAAAGGAGTTGGATCCAGATTTCAAAGGGAACTCTTAAAACACAATAATAACAAAACAAGCAACCCAATTAAAAATGGGGCAAAGAGCCAAACAGACATTTCAGCAAAGAAGATAAAAGGATGGAAAAAAGACATTTAAAATATACCCCACATGATTAGTCACTGGAAAAATGCAAACATGACTGCCATGAGATACTTCTATACATTTACTCGAGTGACTGAAATGAAAACCAAACCAAACCACACAGAAAACCTCCCGAGCAATAAGGAGTGCTGGGGAGGATGAGGAACAGCTAGAATTCTCACACACGGCCCGTGGGAAGGCAAAATGTTATAGTCCTTTGAAAAACAGTTAGGCGAGTTTCTTCTAAACATATACTTACCACGCCACCTAGAAATCCCACTCCTAGTTACATACCCAAGTGAATTAAAAACTCATGTTCACTCAAAAAGCTGCACAGGACTGTTGAGAATAGCTTATTAATAATTGCTATAAAACTGGTCACAACCCAAATGCCTTTCAACAGGTGAATGGAAAAACCAACTGTGATAATCTATATAATGGAATTATTACTCAGCAATAAAAATTAACAAACTATTGATTCACCTAACAACATGGAAGAATCTTTTTTTTTAAATTTTGTATTTCAATTCAATTAACATATAGTATATTATTAGTTTCAGAGGTAGAGTTAAGGGATTCATCAGTTGCATATAACACTCAGTGCTCATTATATCATGTGCCATCCTTAATGCCCATCACCCAGCTACCCCATCCCCTCCAACCTCCCCTCCAGCAACCCTCAGTTTGTTCCCTATAGTTAAAAGTCTCTTATGGTTGGCGCCTGGGTGGCTCAGTTAGTTAAGCAGCTACCTTCAGCTCAGGTCATGATCCTGGAGTCCCTGGATCGAGTCCCGCATTGGGCTCCCTGCTCGGCAGGGAGTCTGCTTCTCCCTCTGACCCTCCCCCCTCTCATGTGCTCTCTCTCATTCTCTCTCTCTCAAATAAATAAATAAAATCTTAAAAAAAAAAGTCTCTTATGGTTTGTCTCCCTCTCTGATTTTGTCTTATTTTATTTTTTCTACCCTTTCCCTATGTTCATCTGTTTTGTAAGAATCTTTTTAAAAAAATATTCCAATTCACAGAGATGTGCAACTATCACCACTATCTAATTTTAGAACTATCACTATGAACTACTTATTGCTATCTAATGACCCCAAAAGGAAACCCCATACCCATTAGCTTTCATCACCCATTTCTCCTCCACCACAGTGTCTGGTAACTACTAAATTTACTTTCTTTATTGATTTCTCTACTCTAGACATTTCATATCTATGACACCATATGCTATGAAGTCTTTCTATGATTGGCTTCTTTCACTTAGTATAACATTTTCAGGGTTCATCTATGCTATAGCATGTATCAAAACTTCATTCCTTTTTATTGCCGAGCAATATTCCATTGTATAGATATATTACATTTTGTTGATTTATTCATTAGTTGATGGACATTTGGGGTTTCTCCACTCTTGGCTGTTATGAATGATGTTGCTATGAACATTCATATACAAGTGTTTGTGTAAATATATGTTTTCAATTCTCTTAGATAAATGTCTAGGAGCGGAGTCCCTTTTGAGAAACTGCCAAACTGTTTTCCAAAGAAGCTATACCACTTTATAATCCCACCAGCAACACATGAGGGTTCCAACTCTCCAGATCCTTACCGACACTTATTATATAATCTATCCTTTTGATCATAGCCATTCTGATGGATGTGGACTGGTGGCTCATTGTGGCTTTGATTTGCATTTCCCTGATGGCTAATGACATTCAGCCTCTTTTCATGTATCTTCTGTGGGGACATGTCTGTTCAAATCCTTTGTCCATTTTATTTTATTTTATTTTATTTTAAAGATTTTATTTATTTATGGGATGCCTGGGTGGCTCAGTCGGTTAAGCCTCTGCCTTTGGCTCAGGTCATGATCCCAGGGTCCTGGGATCGAGTCCCACATCGGGCTCCTTGCTCAGCAAGGAGCCTACTTCTCCCTCTGCCTGCCTCTGTCTCTCTCTCTCTCTGATAAATAAATAAAATCTTAAAAAAATATATTTAAAAAAGATTTTATTTATTTATTTGACAGAGACAGACATAGTGAGAGCAGGAACACAAGCAGGGGGAGTGGTAGAGGGAGAAGCAGGCTTCCCGCGGAGCAGGGAGCCTGATATGGGACTTGATCCCAGGACCCTGGGATCATGACCTGAGCCAAAGGCAGACGCTTAACGACTGAGCCACCCAGGTGCCCCTCCTTTGCCCATTTTAAAGGATTATTTCTCTTTTTATTTTTGAGTTAGAAGAGTATGTTATATATTCTGAAGAGAAGTATCTGGATGTATTTTAAATGCATTTTTCTAGGTGAACACTGCCAGACCCAAAAGGCTGCATATTGTATAATTCCATTTATATCGTATATAAAATGAAGAACTTTAGGGACAGAAAACAGGCCAGTGGTTGCCTGGGGTTGGCTGACTACAAAGAACAGCTTATGGGACTTTGGGGGGTGATGGAACTATTCTGTATGGTACTGTTGTGTTTTATACACGACTCTACCCATTTGTAAAACCCCACAGAACTGTATACCATAAAAAGTGACTTTTACTATATGCAAATATTTTTAAAAAATCAACCAGAACTCTGAAGGAATGCAAGATGAATAAAGACTGTGACAAATAAATTTGTTTACAATCATATGATATAATCACACGACGGGCAAATGAAGAAGAAAGAGGCTGACATAAGAAACTTTGGGAAAGTGTTTTGACTAGATATTGTAAAACTAAAGAGGGAGACACTGCAAAAACGCTCTTCTTGTTGCGCCTAAAGTTTTGCTTACTTTTCCTACCCATGTCTTCTTTTAGTCCTTTATCTCATCTTTTAAAAAAATCTAAAACTGCTTAAAAGGATAAAATCATAATACTTTTCATTCCCATTTCAAGTACTGGTTCAGCAGTGGTAAGTTTCAAAGAGCCAGTCTCACACACCCACTGCTGGGCTTCCCAACTGTCAAGTCATAGCACATCTGGAAAATGGCATATTTATTTGGTGCAGTGATATAAATGGACAAGGCTGCACTAGCCTCATTTGGCTGTCTAAGGCCTGAGTGGATCAGTATCTTGGCATACCTACAACCCATTACTGCACTAAGCTCCCTACCACTTGGGAAACTCTTACTCTGAATGCTGCTTGAACCAAGGTATTCAATTCCATGATTTGGCCAGTTGAAGATAGGGATGTAGGGCCTCTGAAAAAATTTGTCTATTCTTTCTTTTCTCTCTGCAAAGCTGACTAATTTAAACAGGGAATTCCTGACTTTAGTCTCATTAGCATCAAGTAGTAACAGACTGACCTGGAGTTTTTGAAATAATTTCTACCGAACTTACCTTTTCTTTCATTTTTTCCACCTTATGTTTTAGCTGGGGAACTACACTGTTGGGTGGCAAGCCCTTTTCCAATTGAGTCACAAATTTGGCATATTTAGAAACTTGACTATTGAGGAATTCTGGATCCAGGCAGTCAAACTTGGACTATAAATCAGAAAGAGAAAAAAAAAGTTAAGACATATGATAAAGGCAAGCTTGAAATAGTAAAATTTTTTACTTTACTAGACTTTCCAGTAGTTAAATTGTTAATCCAAATCAACTCTCTACTTTTGGAAATGGCTTTACATATTAAGATTGCTAATAGTGTATCAGGCATCACTTGCTTATTCCTTTCATGTTCTTGTCTCCTACATCATCAAATGTAGTATTGTAATCCCTGTAATTTATTCCTGAGGGCCAACTCTTGGAAGGAGACCAATAGCTACTTCTTACTCTTACTAACTAGAACTTTCTCACCCAGTAGTCTCCTATTATTTGATTATGTACCCCTTTAATATAAATGATTTAAAGATATACCCCCAAATATACATGTATCTATAAATATATTTCTCAGTTCTATAAACAGAGAAAGACAAATACTGTATGATCTCACATGTGCAATCTAAAACAACAACAAAAAAATGAAATGAAAGGAAACTCACAGAGAACAGACTGGTGGTTGCCAGAGGTAGGGCTGGGAGGTGGGTGAAATGGGTGAAGGAGTAAGAAGATATAAATGTCCAGTTATAAAATAAATAAGTCATGGGGGTGTAATGTACAGCATGGTGACTATAGTTAACAATACTGTATTGCATATTTGAAAGTTGCTAAGAGAATCGATCTTAAAAGTTCTCATCATAGAAAAAAAATTTCATAATTATATATGACAATGGATGTTAACTAGACTTACTGTAGTGATCATTTCACAATAGATACAAATATTCAATTGCTATGTGATATACCTAAAACGAATATGTTATGTGTAGTTATAAACCTTCATTTTTCTTTTTTTCCTTCTAGGTTCAACATTTCCTTTCTGTCCTCTAATGGGTCTTTTTGTATGTTTGGGATGACATCATCCCATTTTGGAAGCTTCTGTTCTGAACTATGGTGGTAATTAGAAAACTCTCTAAGCTTTTTCTTTATACCTCAGGAGTTTTTCTACATACCTCAGGAGCTTTTTCTACTTCTGAGATAAGTGACAAAGGAGTTATACAAGAGCACTTAAAATTCTTTGATATTATATCATATATTTGTTTGTTTTCTATTTTCTTCACCAAAAGGTAAGTTCTGTGAGGGTTTGGACATTATCATTTTTAGTCTCTACTGGTATACCCAGCACTTAGAACATTATCTGGGAAACACTTTCTGTGTTACTGGTGTTTAAACTAGACATGTGACTTCTAATTACAGGTATCAGCACAAGTAGGCTGAATGAGCAAGTGTAAAACAGTATCTGTAAAGTTGATGGTATTTCTAACATGTCCATATCACACTTGAAAGAAGAGATGATCATCTATTCTGCCTTCTAGAGGGTTGACCCTTATCAAGGTTTGAATATACAGGTAGATCCTAAAAATCAAATTCTATGGTGGCTGTTGGTACTTGGCCCCCTAATTAAGGTAATTTACTGTTGAGCTCTTAAGGGAAGATCCTAGATCTCATTACTCTGATTCCATTCTATCACAGTGAACAAAATGGCTTCCTTTTTTTCAAAACCAGAACAGAAACAGAAGTTAACAGAAATCTAAAGTGTGTAGATCACAAATAAAATCCTACAATCTTCAAGAACACTTGGGTGTAGTATATCATGACAACATTGTATTCAGAAGCAACAAAGCAGTTAAACACCATGCAGTGAGATCTTTTGATGCTTCCTTCATTTAGCCTTCTTAAATGGAGGACCCAAGAAGCCTGTCTTACAAGAATGCATTCTGCTCTGTGGTATATAGTGACAGAAAGACCTTTACCCATTTCACTGGAAAGCTGATAACAATTACCATAAAACTGTAACATTGCATATTTTACTGAATTAAGACTACTCCAGATTGTTAAAAATAATTCTTATTATTAGGATATTAAGTTTAGTTAATAAAAAATGATTTTGGGATTGAGAGGTTTTTTTGTTTTGTTTTGTTTTACCTTTAACCATTCTTGTTGGAGTTGATCCCATTCAGATAAAGAATCCCAGAGCAATTGTTTGAGTTTCAATTCAGCACTAACTTCTTCCAGAGCTTCAAACTTCGATACTTCTACCTTTAAAAATATAATAAGCAAAATGCACTATTTAGTTTTCAGATGTAAAGATCTTATGTTATCCTCCTATCAGTAATTTTTGATACAGTGACTACTTAGCAGAATATGGGTGGGTCCTAAATGGGGAAATAAAAGGAGCGACATGAACAAATGAAAAAAATAAATCATAAACCCTATGTATATTCAAATTTCCACTTGAGTGACAAAATATAACTCTTTACATTTCCTTAGAACTTAAATGTTCAGCAAAGATATAAATATGATGAATATCATCGGCATTGTTCTTCAAGTTGGATCATACATGCCTGGCCTTTTTTAGGAAAACAAATGAATTTTCAGAGGTACTCATTTCCTTTGGGACATGTATAGCTAGATGACAGAAGAAGGAGATTTCTGTGCAGTAGCTGGTGGAGGGGATGGGGAGATTTAACATGGAAAGAACAGCCTGGCTTCTTCCTCTTTCTAAACCCCTGGGTTGTATATGAACACTGTAGGGAGAAGGACTGCAAGAAAATCAAGAAGCTGTTTTCATAGAAGCATTTTAAAACTGCCTTGGCTTAGAAATGAACAAACCCCCAGGGGGGTTGTTTGCACAGAGATAAGCTAGGGCTTTGAACATTCCATCCAACAGCAGCTGAATACACATTCTTTCCAAGTGCACACAGAACATTCCCTAGGATAGATCATACGATAGGCTACAAAACAAGTCTTAGCAAATTTAAGATTAAAATCATACCAAGTATTTTTTTCAATCAGAATGGTTTGAAATTAGAAATCAACAAGAGGAGAGCTGGAAAATTTATAAGCATGTGGAAACTAAACAACACACTCCTGAACAACCAGGTTAAAGGGGAAATCAAAGGGAAATAAAACAAAAAAAACTTGAAACAAATGAAAACACAGCATGCCAAAATCTATGGGATGCTGCAAAAGCAGTTCTGAGAGGACAGTTTATAGTGATAAATGTATGTATTAAAAAATAGGAAGATAACACACAATTTTACACATTAAGGAAGCTGAAAAAGGACAAACTAAGCCCAAAATTAGCAGAAGGAAGGAAATAAAGATCAGGGTGGAAATAAATTAGAGACCAGAAAAATAGAAAAGATCAATGAAATTAAGAGCTGGTTTTTCAAAAAAGAGGAACAAAATAGATAAACATTTAGCTAGATGAAGAAAAAAAAAGAAGACTTAAATAAAATCAGAGGAAACTTTATACCAGATACCACAGAAATACAAAAAATTGTAAGAGACTACTATGAATAGTTATATGCCAACAATTAAATTATATCACTTAAAAGAAATAGATAAATTCCTAGAAACATATAACGTATCAAGACTGAATCAGGAAGAAATAGAAAATCTAAATAGACCAATAAGGAATAAGGAGATTGAACCAATAATCAAAACCTCCCAACACAGAAGAGTCCAAAAGTAGATGGCTCCAGGAGCAGATGGTTTTACTGGTGAATTCTACCAAACATTTAAAGAAGAACTAATGCCCATCTTTCTCAGACTTTTTCCCCCAAAACTGAAGAGGTGGGAATACTTACTTCCAAAGTCATTTTATGAGATCAGCATCACCCTGACATTATGGATCTAACCTTGTCTTCATTAAGAATTAGAAGTAATTTCCTTAGGCCAGTTAGATCTTCACCCCTATCCCCCAAGTGACTGAGAGCTGCAGAAGGAAGGGTAGACCTGAGGTGATCATGAAAGAAGAATTAATCAAGAATGGATACAGAGTGTGGAAAGAAGGGGACATACTTTTATTTCAGGCTCTGGCTCAAGCAGTGCTATCCTTTCTGACCCAAGATGTGCCCACCTGTTAGTTATAACTTTTTATCAAGCAAAGTTTCCTCAATACCTCACTTCCCACTGCATACTGTCCCATCTTGTAGGTCAGTTAACTCAACCTGGGAACAACTTTGAACCCTAGTTCTCCGATGCACAAATCTCAAGTACCGCACCAGTGACATCGTCTAGAGTCACACTCATTATTTTGCAGATTGCCCCCACCAAGTGCTGGGCTCTGGAATGGACAGCTCCTCATATAACTTTCTGGCCATCCATCTGGGGCTCTGGAATAGATAGGTACATTCCCACGTGAGGTCCAGGCACTCCTCCAAGACTGCTGGAGAGACTAACAATACCTCTCATTGTTGGTGGCTCCCTGGGTTTGACCCTAGGAATCTCTTCTTTCCTATTCTCTTTTCTTTTTGGTCTCTTTAATAACTGTTCAGAGCACTTAAAGCTCTTACTCATTTCTCTTCATTTTTCTTGAGACTTCGAAACCTACCCTTTTTTGGGATCCATCTATTCCCTGCTTAGCCAAATTCTCTTCTTTCACCAAATTGGCGCATCAAACCAGGGCAAATCAGGCAACATTCATGGAATCGTAACACACACAAGAATGTAAAAGAAGCCTGAATATTATTCAAGAAAGACTAGAGGGGCTTTAATTGACCATGTTAAAAAATCCACATACATATTTTAACAAAGAAAGTGCAGTCCCTGGTCTGAGGGTTTACCTATAATTCATCATTATTTTTTTATTAAGAAAGATACTTTGTCTCTCATGTGTACTAATCTTTAAACACTTCAAAGGCAGAGAACACATCATATTTGTATTTCAGACCATTCTGGCACAATGACTAGCACATAGGTGTCCAAACATTGAATGTTAGAGCCACATTCTTGAGGGTGGTTGTGCATCAATGCCATTTCTATGCATATGTTTTAAAAACAGATGTGTAGAGCTGTCCTTACCTTAAAATTCTTCTGATAGGATTTATACTGAAATGCACGTTTTTGAAGATCATCTAGAACTACCTGCAGCTCATTCAACATGAGCTTTATTTTGTCTTGGTCAGCAGTGATATCCAAAATCTGTGGATCCTGTAAAATTAAGATAATTTTTGATTAGTTATTCCTACTTTTGATGTTGACCATTAAATTAAATGAATTCATAAACATTTTCAAAAAATATTTTTCTAATTCTCTTTTCACTCTGATTTTTAGAAAATGTTAAAATGGTTGCTTTTCTTGCATTTTAAAGCAATAGATGTACCTTGTAAAAAAAAGTACAGAAATAAATAAAGAAGTGTCATGGGGACAATATTGTTTTTAAATAGTACCTAATATATTTCCCCCACCTACTTTCATTCCCTACACTTCCTCAACCAGCATGACTTCAGGTAAGGAGAGGAGCATGCAATAGGGAAGACAAGGAAGAGCACATGATATAAGGGAAATTCCTATTGTACATTCATGGAAATAGGAAGCCCTTTGATTTCTGAGAGGTAGGAAGAGAGAAGATAAGGAATAAGTGGTCAGATATCAATTTTCCTGGCTGACCTGTTGAGGTTGAAACCCTACCCAGTGAATGGGAATGGAAAGGTTCAGGAGCAAAGAAGGAACACCTAACTAGGTTTGGGAGAATCTGAGAAATTGGAAGAATCTGAGAACTATTATAACCATAGCTTGGGAGGATAATCTCTGATTTGGCATGGTACTGCATTCAAAATGGCAACATGTTCTAGAAAAAGCTAAGGGAAGTGTCTAGCAGAAGGGCCTTGTGTTTACACTCTGGTGCCTTCATGGCTTGGGTTGGCACTTGGTGGATCATGAAGTTCTCATGTGCCTTGATTCTGGCAATGGGAACCACAGCTAGTACCGGAGGACTAGAAGGAGCCCAAGATCAGGATGAGGAGGCCACAGATCACTTGAGACTGTAGACTATAGCAGAAATGATGGATTACAGCAGGAGGGGCCAACACGGTACCCAAAGAATCAAGAAGGACCCTTAGCTAACAGCTGCTTGGGACCACCAGGCCCAGCCCAGCCAAACTGCACTAGAAGTCCTATGGTCCAAAGGACACTAAGAGGTCTGGATGCCCCCTCCCTCCATCCACCAGGAGGAAATGCACATTTCCACTTACGGGCAAGATGCTGGAGATAATGGTGGCAGGGGTGAAGAAATGCCCAATAGGCATTTTGAATTGAATTAAAATCTATCAGAAAGAGACCAAGCTAGAATGAAATAGACATTTCAAACTGAAATAAATTGCATTATCATCACTTGTCACACTGAGGTTTTTTTTCTCCAACTCCCTCTATCATCAAGAGTAGAGGTCTTGACAGCAAGATGGTATCATTTATAGAAATAATAAGTTTGCAGTTTTTTGCTCAAGAGTGATAATGAATTCATTCCAAACCTTCTATGGAAGAAGCACTTGCTGGAGAGAATCTCTGCTGTCATTTCTGTGTGTGTGCATCATGTTTTTTACAATGCACGATTACACATGACGCACTTGCCAGCACTTTTGCTCTCTCTAGCAATCCACATACATGTATACAGTTAATAGCAGATTATCAACCATTGGAAGCAGACTGCCTAAGCTTGAATCCTGGTTCCTCCATTTATTATGTGTGTGACCCTGCATTACTTAACCTCCCTGTCCCTTTGTTTTCTTCTCTATAAAATATGAATACTAAAACCTATTGGTGTTCTGAGAATTAAATGAGTTAAAACATGCAAACATATATAAGAATGTTCCAAGAAGCATTATTCATCCTTGTCAAAAACTGTAAACAACCCCAATATCCAATATCCATCAATCATGGAATAATTAACTTGTGACATACAATGAAATACTACGTGGCAACAAAGATGGATAAACTACATCCACTCACAGCATCATGGGTGAATCTCAGGAATATAACAAACTAAAATAAAGGACATACTGTATGATTCTATTTAACTGAAGTTCATAACTGAAGTTCATAAACAAGCAAAACTGATTTATAGCATTAGAATTCAGGGTAGTGGCTTCCTTTGGGGAGGAAGAAAAGGCTAGTGATTCAAGGGAATCCTAAAGGTACCAGTAACATGAGTAATGGATACTTGGGTGTGCTCATTTCTGATAACTCATGAAGTTGTAAAGTTATTATAGTTATGTTCAGTTTTTTTCTGGGTGAAAAATACAAAAATATTTCAATATAAAAATAAAAACAATACAAAGACCTTAGAGCAGTACTTGACACATAGTAAGTACACAATAAATATTAGCTACTTTTATGTTTCCATGTCAATATGTATAAACATACTTTGTAATCTTTAATGTCTACATTGTATTCCTTTGAGCAAATGTACCCTAATACCTTTTATTCATTCTCTGTTGATGGACATTGAAATGTTCCCATTTTTTTCTGATTTGATTATAATTTTATGTGCTTTTATACTTCTGTGATCAGATTTAGTTAATATTAATAATAAAATAGTAGATCATTACAAAATTATATTTCTTTTATTAACATATAATGTATTATTTGCAAAATTATATTTTCATGTATGCTGCTTCTGTTAAGAATCACCCAGCTATCTCTTCTAAATTCTTAAAAAATTTCCCTTGTATCTTTTGTATAGCAAAATTGGTACAAAGTTAACCAAATATTCTTCATTACCATTTATCAATGCAGATAGATTCTTCTTCTTCCTAAATGTGAATTTTCTAATATGTACCTAAGCAAATTTTAAAATTGTGACAATAGCTACAAAATATGTTAAAAAGTTATAGAAGCACTCATTTCAAAATAATAAATACAAGTCAGGAGAAAGGAAATATTACATATGCTTTACTTGCAATGGTCTGGAATTTATTCAGTACTTAGAGGTTCAGAAACATGTTCGGTTTTTAATAGCAGCTCAAAGATACTGTTAACGGATTAGAACGAAACCACAAAAATAGAAGTTAAGTCAGGTTAAAATGAACTATGATCCTAAAATAGCTTAATTAAAATATAATAGTCCAGTTTTACACAGATTATTATTTTTTTAAATCCTGCTTTAGCTTACTTGTGCTTGTAGCTTTACTTCATTCACTTCGTTGGTTAGGTCTTCAAGGTCTCTACCCAAATGCTGAGAAAATTGCTTGATCCTTGTTTCTCGGTCACCCACGGATTTATCGATGGCGTTCCGAACTGCAACAATGGATGGCTTCATAGTAGCAAAAACAGCGAAGTCTTCTGGAGGTGTGGGGACCTGATACTGTTCAATGAGCTTGTACATCTGAATCACTACATTGCCTTCATCTTCAAGGCTTTCGATCTAAATAGAAACATTGGTTGCTTGTTAAATATATCAGAGTCTGATTATTCCCTTTCAGTGTTGTCTTCTAGGAGACAGTCACTGTGCACTGTGAACATCTCACATTCATAACCAGCACAGGAGGAGTGTGCTTAATGGTACAATCCCCCTGGCTAAAGCCTGCTGGTTGATAAAGACAGTCGTTGCTACGGTACAGGTAATCAGGCCCAGGAGGTAAGTTGTTCAGAGCTGAGCACAGTTAGTATGACTCTTAGAAATGTTTATTGTTCTCTTCTCTCTCTCTTTTGGTCTCCAGTAGCATTAAACAGTGCCCATATTTGGTTTTCAGGGACAACATGTGCTGGAAGGATGCTCCACTGCAATTATCTGAGCTCGCAGGCATGCATGCTGAGCAGGGATTGTCCCAGAGCAGCCCCTGAGGTATGCACGGGCCATGATTCTGGCTGCATGTTCCCTACTATCCTTTAATAAATACTTTTGCTATCTTCAACGGACTACTAAACATCTTCACTTTGATGTCCTATCTTCAGTGGATGGTGCCTTTCCTAATTTTCTGGGAAGGGACTCTCCAGTTTGGGGGGAACCCTCCTCTTTCACTCTGCCACGTGGCTAGAGCGGGAACAGCCATGTTCACACAACTTGACCCAAACCCCTGGCCACAAGTTGAACCAAGCAGCACAAAATTGGGACCTGGCGAACCCCGCTTAGTCTCCCTCTCGCTGAACATGGGAAGAGTTAGACTGTAGGGGTTGGCAGAGGCTATTTGCTTCCATGTGGAAACAAAGCATGTCCTTGACACGAGAAGAGAACTGCACAGAGGCTTTTATTTATTTTTTTCAAGATTTTATTTATTTATTTGAGAGCAAGAGAGATCACGAGCGGGGGTGGGAGGGGCAGAGGGGGAAGCAGGCTCCCCGCTGAGGAGTGAACCTGATGCAGGACTCAATCCCAGGACCCTGGGATCATGACCTGAGCTGAAGGCAGCCGCTTAACTGACTGAACCACCCAGGCGCCCTGCACAGAGGCTTTGAGAGAAATGATTCCCAACCCTTCGCTTGGGAATCACAATTCCATGATCACTGATCACAAATAAGAATTGCAGGAAATTGTGACTGAGAGCAGTGGCTTTGTGGCCAGAGACTCAAAGTCGAGCTCCACCACAAACTTTGTGATCTTGGGCAACATAACTTTTTTCAGTCCCTGTTTCCTTATCTGGGGAATGAGAAAAAATTATCTACACTTCTTAAGTTTTTGTGAGGATTAAAAATGTAATAACATATATAAAAAACTTAGCATAATTCCTGACTAGCAGTAAGTTTGATCAATGTTAGCTCTCATTATTGCTGTGATGTAGGGCGTTCACTTACATTGTCTGAAAGTGTTTCTGATATTTTGACCACTGTTTATTGACCTTCAGTCCCTCAATTTCTCTTATTTGTCTTCCTTATCTACCACAAGGACTGGAATATTGAGTTATATGAAAATCAACTCACCCTTTCCTGAATTTCATCAAGAAATACTAAGCTGTTAACATATTCTATGGTGGTTGTTGGAACAAACTCAAGTTTATACTCTGCATCTTGTGCCTCAGAGATAATGGCATCCACTTTTTTCTTGCTTTGACGGGGAAGCATGTAATTTAGCACCTAGGAAAGAAAAAGAAAATGTGAATCATAACTATTTAAATATTTTCATTTCATTAAATATTTTAAAGAAATCCTAACTGAATGTTAAATCAGCAGCTCTGTCTTCTGTAACCTACAGTAGGGTCAGCAGAGGTTTTCTGTAAGGACTGGATCGTGACTATTTTAGATTTGCAGGACAGACACAGTCTGTGTCACAAGTACTCAACTCTGCCCTTGTAGTGAGAAAGCAACCATAGGTAATACAAAAGCAAATTGTCATGGTTGTATGTACAACACAGGTGGCAAACTGGATTTGCCCTGTGGGCTATAGTTTGCCAGGCCCTGCTTTACACCATTGTCTCGTTGGAGGTATTTGAGAATATTACAGGTATACTCTGGCTCCAAAGGAAGACATGAAAGTTATTGCAGGATCCATACAAATGTCCTCAGCAATACCATTCACTAAAATATAATCAGATCTTTAGGGACAGTTTCAGAGCAGGAAATGATGTCCTAAACTGGATCTCAGTATCATTAAGTCAACAAACATTCCCATTAGAACACTGAGCTGTTATAGTGGTGTCTCTTGGGCAGGAAGCCTTGAAATGCTCCAACAAAGGAAAACGAAATGGGAGTAAGAGGCTAGTCTGAGGCCTGCAAGTCCCCTCCCTTCCCTCAACTGATAGCTGACTATGCTTGGGACAGAACAAATATGGGGCTTTTCTTAGGAATTAAGGATGCCCAGTAGGTTATGTTAATTTTAACATATTTGCAATACTACAAAATAAAGATAGTCTATTTGTAGTAGAAAAATTGTAACATAATTATAGAGACTATAATTAAAGTTTTTCCTTGTTTATAGTTACCTCCAAGCATCGCAAAGGTGATGGAATTAGTTTTTCTTTTAGCAGCTTTGTATCAATGAGCAGCAATCCTACATTTCTGGTAGGTCTCAGAGCTACTGCATCCTTGTGCTGTCTGTGATATTTTTCCAGTTGTACTCTAAAAAACTCAACATCTACATAAAATTATCATATAAAGCATAAAATATATTAAATTTTAAAGGATCATTATGAAATACATTAAAAATCATTGCATTAATAAATTTATAGATGTATTTATAATGCTATTTTCCTGATGTATAATACCTTGAATAACTTCAAAATGTTAATTCATAATGCTTTATATTTTATTCTTGTACTAAAGAAAATAATATTCAATAATGTAAATACATTTTCTGGCTCCTACCAAGAGATGGCAGATGAAAATAATTTGTAATTGTATTAGAGGATCTAGTCTGGAATGGACTGGATCTTAGAGTCAGGTTGGAGTTGGGCTTCATGGAAGGGTTCTCCCACATGGCACCTCCATATAAAGCATTCTGAGGATATTAATAAGCATAGCTGGTTATCTCCATTCCTTTTCCCAACACCTCTCTGCCAATCCTGCTCCCACATCACGGCTAAGGCTTTGTCGATGTGCATGTGCCATATGCTGCAGTTGCATTTTAATAATCTTCCTATTTTCATTTTCTCCCTTCTCCAATCTACCTGGAACCAGTGGAGACCTGATTACCTTTGAATACAATTGTATCATACTGTTGGTCAAAAACAGCTCTTTATAATATACATGTAATACTAAACTATTCTGCCTGTCTTTAAAAATCTTGTACCCTCTGGGCCTGTAAAAATTTAGCTAACTTTGGAGTGCCTGGGTGGCTCAGTTGGTTGATCAGGTCATGCTCTCAGGGTCATGAGATTGAGCCCCACATCAGGCTCTGTGCTCAGCATGGAGTCTGCTGGAGATTCTCTCTCTCTCTCTCCCTCTCCCTCTGCCCCTCCCTTCCTAAAATAAATAAGCAAATCTTAAAAAAAAATTAGTTAACTTTATATCTAAGTACTTCCTCCACAGATTGATTTCCTTACTGCTCTCTATTCTCTTTCTATAGCCCTCCTCCACCATCCCAAAAAGGAAAGGGTGTTGATTCTTGTCTTTATTCATGTCATCTCCTCTCCTGAATATAAGGGTCAGTTTGACATAGTATAAAGAACAGTGTTAGAAAACCTAAGCTCAAGTCTTTAACCCATATTTAGCTTTGGTTAAGTCAATCTTTCTGAGTTAGCTTCAGCTTCCTCATAATACACAAAAGGGTCAACAGTTATCTATCCTACTCACTTCAGAAGGTTTAGATGTGTATATTTTTGAGAACTGACAAAATGAGGATATCAAGTAATCTGAGATGTCCTCTGGTAAAAAAAACCTGTATAATGTGGCTTGGTCTAGTATTTTCCAAACTTATTTGAACACAGAGTATTTTTTCATGGTATCATGTAATTATCCTTCAGAATAGTGGTCCAAGCATTGGAAATAGAGTAGATCTATAAATGACTCCAGTGGAAAGGGAGCGATAACTCCTTCTAAAATCCTAAGATTTTTTAAAAGTGAAGAAACCCTATGAGTGCTATTAGACTCCATTGTGAGAGCCAACACAAGAATAATGGGTACACCAAAAGGAGAAGAGAAGAAGGAAGTAGAGAGGTTAAAGAAATAACAGCTGTGAACTTCCCAAACCTGGGGAAAGAACTAGTCATACAAGTCCATGAAGCCAATAGATCATTTTACTATATTAATGCAAAAAGACTCTCTCCAAGACACATTATCATGAAGCTGTCAAAAGCCAATGATAAAGAAAGAATCTTAAAGGTGGCCAGGGGAAAAAAAAGAAAGTAACCTACAAAGGAACCTCCACTACACTATGAGCAGATTTCTCAGCAGAAATTCTACAGGCTGGGAGAGAACAGAATGATGGATTCAAAGTATTGAAAGATTAAAAATTGCCAGCCAGGAATACTCTATCTAGCAAAGCTATCCTTCAGATATAAAGGAGAAATAAAGACTCCCAGACAAACAAAAGTTAAGGGGGTTCATCACCACTAAACCTCCCTTACAACAAATGTTGAAAAGAGCTTGTCTACCTGAAATGAAAAGATAAAAATACACAAAACTTTGAGTAAGGTGATAAACAGAACCACAAAATTGTAACTCTATTTTAGAATATGATGTTAAACATTTATAGCACAAAGATTAAAGGAAAAAAGCATTACAAATAGCTATAGCTACATATTTTGGTAACAAACTCACAGCATATAAAGGGATAAAATGTGGCAACATAAATATAAAAGGGGAGGAGAAAAATAAAAGAACTTATATAGGCAAATGAAGATAAGTTACTATCAGCAGAAAAAGGACTATTTTATCTATGAGACATTTTATACAAACCTCACAATAACCACCAAACAAAAATCTAGAGCAAAGACACACACACACAAGAGGGAGAAATTGACCAAATCATCATAGAAAGCCACCAACCTAAGAAGGTAAACAGAAACACAAAGAAAGAGAAAGAGAGATACAAAACAACCAGAAAATAAAAAATAAAGTGGCAGTAGTAAGTCTTCATATTATCAATGATCATCCTAAATGTAAATGGATTGAACTCACCCATCAAAAGGCACAGAGTTGCTGGCTGGATTAAAACACAAGACCCAAACTATATGCTTCATAAGACTCATCTCAACTCCAAAAACAAACATCAACTCAAACTGAAGAGGTGGAAGATGATATGCCAAGCAAGTAGTAACCAAAAGAAAGTGGATGTACCCATTCTTATATCAAACAAAATAGACTTCAAGCCAAAAATCGTAATGAGAGACAAAGACCATCATATAATAAAGGGGTCAATAGATCAAGAAGATATAACAATCATAAGTATATATGCTCCCAATATCTGAGCACTGAAATGTTTTAAGCAAATACTGACAGATCTTAAGAGAGGAATAGACAGGAATAATAGAGGACTTTAATACCCCATTATCAGCAATGAATAGATCATCCAGACAGAAAATCAACAAGAAACAGAATTGAATCACACTTTAGAACAAATGAACTTAACAGACATATATAGAACATTCTTTCCAACAGCAGAATATACATTCTTCTCAAGTGCACATGCCACATTCTCCAGGATAAATCATATTCGAGGTCACAAAACTAATCTTAGGGAAGTTAAGAAGATCAAAATCACACCATGAGGTGTGGAGAGTAATTCTACATAAAAGAACCCAGAAATGAATAAATTCTTGACTTTTATCAGGCCGACTCTTTTGGGCCACAATTTCTGTCACTACACACCAACAAACAGAAACCTACAATACTATAAACCTTGACATCTCTCTCAAAAATAATTAGTAAGGACAAATGGAAAACTTACCAGGTTCTTGAAGTTTAAGAGCTTGTAAGTCAAGACTTTCATTTTCCTTGAAGAATATCTGAAACTTTTCAAATGTAGCTGCATATAATTGGGCAGATTCAAATGCTGCCTGTATGGTTTCCTAAATGTTATAAATAAACAGACAAGTAAAATTATATTTTTTCTGAGCAGAATTCAATTCAATATAATTAAACAAACAAACACAAATGTCTTCTCTGTGTCCAACACTATGCTTTGACCAAGGGATACACAAGTGAGGGAAGATACCATCCTTGATGTCAAAGGGCAGTTAATGGATTCTCTTACAAAATTAAAAAAAAAAAATCTTCAAATCTGACTTTTGAAGAACTGTTCCTTATAATTAAAAGGAATCATACTAATAATTTTTTAAATCTTAATTCCTCAATCCTTGTCTTTCATGACCTTTACATTTTTGAAGAGTATCTCATTTGTGTGTGTGTGTATGTATATGTTTTATAACTTCCAACACTTAGATTCAGTTATACATTTTTGGTACTAATACCACAGAAATGATGTATGTTCTCAGTGCACCATGATGGAAAGCACATAATGTCAATTTGTCCCATTACCCATGATGTTAACATGTTGGTTAATCTGGTGTCTGTCAGGCTTCATCACTTACTACTTTCCCCCTGAAATCAATAAATAGCTTATGTAGAAGTACTTTGAGACAAAAATCCTGTTTCTCATTATACTTTTGCATTCTCATTTTAGTATGCATTGGAGATTCTTAACTGTTTCTATGATAGCCATTGGGGGTGATTTGTCTTTACATTTTCCTTCTACATTTATTAGTTGACATTCTGCTGTAAGGAAAAGCTTTCCCTTTTCATTCAATTCATTCCTTCATTCACAATATGGACTAATATGCTTTCATTTTATTCAAGAGTTTATGATACTTTTATAATCAGTATTTATTTTTATGGTCAATTTGTCCAATTTGTCTCAGGGAAATGCTTCTATGGCCTTGATACCTGAAAGACTATCTTGAATAGATAAAAATTTTTGATTCACACTTTCTTCCCTAGAGTTTCATTAAGAAATGCTATTTCATTATTGTCTTGCTTTACACATTGTTTTTGAGAAGTCTGATGCTGGTCTAATTCTCTTACTTCGTAAGTTATTTGATCTTTGTGCTCTGAGACCTGGAGGAATTTTTCTTTAGCTTTAAAAGCTAATAGTTTTAAGAGGCTGTAGGTCAGAATTGATTGTTCTGGATCAATTTTCCAAGGTACTCTGTAGGCGCTTTCAATATATAGATTTAGGGTTTCTTTTCTTGGACTAGTTATAAATGTTCTACCCTATGTTTTGTTTTTTCTCCTTCAGAGATGCCAATTAAATGTATGTTATTTCTTCTTTGACCATCTCCTATTCCAATTATTTTCTCTCTGACCCTTTTACTTGTCCATCTCTAGCTTATTTTCATTCTCTTGGTTGTTTTTCTGTCTTTCTTCTATTCTCATTTTTCCTATCATTCTCCTATAGTAATTATTAAATTTCCATTTGAGTCATTCTCCCTTGGTCACAATGTAATTTCATCTTCATTTCAGAGATGAATGTTAATTTCCCATTTCTATTTTTAATTTTGAATTTTGATTCAATGTGATTTTACACATATTCAAATGCTTGTTTGAGGATATTTACTCTAGTTGGTAGTGTACCTTTTGTTTCAAGGTTTTTTGGGAGGGAAAGGAAGGAATATTCATGAGGTCTTTTAATCTTCGCTTTCTGTTTTCTCCTTATAGTAGTTTTGCATGAATTTAATATATCTTCATTTCCTCAGCTTATGGATCTGAAGTGATTTATGAGATTTATAATACAAGGGTAGTCTGTTCCATCAGTGTAGCAATGAGCAGATTATTTAATTTTTTGGCTGTGGGGAAAAAGTTGTGTGTACTTTGATTTTTTGGTTCTCTTTAGTCTTGTAGGACCTTAAGTTTTCACCAGTTGCTTCATTTCCCCTACACCACCCCAAGTTTAAATAATGGCTCTTCTTTCTTCTTAATCTTATCTTCTCCCCTGGGAGTGAGGGAATGATGCCATCTCAGATAACTTGCACTTCTAAATCCTTCTCTGTAGTCAGTGCTCTGATCTACTAGGACTTTAAAAAAGAAATCACTTTACCATTTAGAAATTAAGTAGCATTCAGTTTAAAGATAAGAAAGGATGAAACTTTATTACTCAATTGAGAATATTAAAGATTGAGAATATTATAAAATAGTAAAAGTAAATGTACCTTTATTTGAAGGATAATAGTGTGAAAATTCTTATCATCATCAAATACTGCTGATAGGCTTGGCCCAGATCCACAGGTTTTTTCTTCAAGTTTGTTGTTAATGTAAGGTCTGGTAAAAGCATTGAAATATGTATCAGGTACAAGGTTAGGAACTGATAGCACAGTGTTTTGAAAGTGATTAATTGCGCCAGAAATACCATCCTGTTAGACAGAAAAACATAAACATAAATGTAAACATATAGGATTATATTTATGAATAAGTTTGAATTTTTTGAAATGCTAAAATAAATAACTCATTCAACAATAACAAATACTGTGTTGATTCTGAGTTCATACAAATCATGTGAAGAACATGAGTTTTCTGGCCGAGAAGGGACATTCAAGAGCCCACTGCCTCTGCATGGAAGCTTCTGAGTAAGTCCCCAACCAGAGGGAACTCAGCAGTCCACTTGTCCTTATAAATATCCTAAAATAACCTATCTGATAAATTACAGAATCACAGACTACTGATTTGGAAGGAACCTTAACACTCACCTGCCTTCTCATCTTACAGATGCATAAATTGAACCTTAGAGTGGTAAGTGGTTTCCCCAAGGTCAAATAACCCATTAACTGTAAAGGCAAGACTAGAATCTAGAGATCCTGATTACTAGTGCTTTTGTGCTACAGTATACCAGGAAATATAGACTCTGATTGGTTTACTAATCTATACATGTACACAAATGAAGAGGACAGAATTCTAAGATGGCCCCCAAGATTCCCTCCCTCTGGTGTATATGCCTTGTACAATCCCTTCCTCTTGAATATGGAGGGAGGGAGGGACTGTAAATATGATGGGATGCCACTCCCATGATTAGGTTACATTATATAGAAAGTTAAAGGAATTTTGCAGATATAATTAAGGTCCCAAATCAGTTGACTCTGAGTTAATCAAAAAGGTATACCCTCGGTATGCCTGACTGAATCAAGTGAAAACCCTTAAAAGAGGGATTGTGCCCTTCCCAAAGGAGATTTTCTAACTGGTCTTCAAGAAGCAAATATCCATATTGTAAACTGATTCTAGAGTTGGCCACATGGCAAGGAACTACAGGTGGTTTCTAGGATCTAAGGGTGGTCCCCTGCCGACATCCCTCAAGAAAACAGGAACTTTAGTCCTATACTTATACCTATACAACAACTTGAGGGAACTTAGAAGTGGATCCTTTTCTAGTCAAGCCTCTAAGAAGACCTCATTACAGCCAATACCTGAATGACTGCCTGGGGAAGCTTTGAAACAGAGGATAAGCTAAGCAGTGCCCAGACTTCTGACCCACAGAAACTGTGAGATAGCACATGGTTGTTGTTTTAAGCTGCTACATTTGTGGTAATTTGTTACACAGCAATAGATAATTAAAATATTTTCACAGATGCAGCATACCTAAAAAGATTTCAAAAATTGTACTTACTATAGTCAATTCTAAATTTTGTATAGCATATGTTCTCTAGATGGTGTACCCTACAAGCTCCCAATCTGTCTCAAGTTAAAGAAAAGGTGCTAAACTTTTAGACAGCTTTTATGTAGATGTAATGCTGTGCACAGAACAGTACTTTCTCTTTTCCTTATGATCATTTTGAAGGAGGGACAAGAGCAAACCCGCCAATCACTTGACAGTAAAACAGTTGCTTCATTTCCCAAAAAGGTACTTATAGATGGATGCTATAAGAAGGAACACACACCAGAAAGTCTTCCAAAGAAGGTTCAAATAGTAATGATTGGACTGTCAAAATCAGTTCTGTGAGAAACATGGGGATGAGAGACTCATCTTCTTCCTGCTTTTCCACCACAGAGGTCCCCTGAAATGAACACATTTGCAGTGTGATAAAGATGTAAGAACCAAGGTATAAGATAAAAGATGCCTGTATTACAAGAAGCATGTAAACTGGAGCATATACAGTTAGTTGATTTCATAATGTTGGCTTGTCTTTCAACAAATATTACCATAGAAATTAAAAAATAAAGGCCAACATTAAAAGACTACACAATAATGTAAAACTTCTCTCCTTATGAAAATGCTATCAACAAAATGGAAAGGCAAACAAGCTGGAAAAATATATCAGTAGTGTATAGAGAATATAGGAGATTGATAATATTTAAATAGAAATATATTTGATATACTCAATAGAAATGTATACTAATATAACAATTGATATATAAATAGATATATACTAAAATACGAATGTACTTAAACGGAAAAATGGGCAAAGCTCATAATCTGACATTTCCTAAAAGGATGATACAAGTGATCAATCTCCTTGTTCTTATACTCAAGATAGTTTACTCGGTAACAACATTGATTATTTACTGTGTGCCAGGCAGTGCTAAGTATTCATGTACCCACATCAACCATATGAAGCAGATATCATTATTACCCCCATGAGAAAAATAGGATCTGGAGAAGGTAAGACATTTCATTCAGGACCCACTGGTTATTAAATGCCAGGCCAGCACTCAAATCCAGGTCTTTCTGACCACCAACCTATGCTCTTATCCCTGCACTGGGGTGACAATTAAAGGAATATAACAGTTAAAAGCAGTGATGTACTACTTTACAACCATCAGACTGACCACAATGAAAATGAATGATAATATCTACTGTGCATGTGGTTCATTCTCAAACATTGCTAGAAAGGTTGTAAATTGACACAAAACTTTTTGGGAAGTTAATGCATCAGTATCAAAAGCACATTTCTGACCCAAAAATTCCATATCTAGGAATTTCTTCTAAGGGGAAAAAATCATAGATGTGTGAAAAATGTATGGACAAGGATGTTCTTTGCTTATTTGGAATAATAAGAAACAAAGATGTCTTTGCTTATTTGGAGTATGAGAAAGTGATCAACGATAGAAAATTACTTAGCAGATGTACAGCTGTTATATTTCTATGTGAGAATATTATATGGAAAAATACATATTGCCTTTGGAGATTTTTCACAATACATTGCTAAGTGGAAAAAGAACGTGTTAAAGCAGTAAGTATGGTACCTTCTTTCACTTGGGAATAGTTATCTTTGGATAGCAGAGGATCCTTTTCTTTGTATATTTCTGTGTTCTTCCAATTTTCTTCACTTAACATATATTACTTTTATAATTAGAAAATAAATGTTACTTTCAAAATATAATAGTACTCAGAAAAAGGAGGAATTGAGACTAGGGGAGGAGAGAAAGTAATCAAAAGGAGTATGCAACTAAAATTCAACTTTTGGAGAAAAGGGAAACTATGGCAAAGAGCATGCAGCCTTGAAACTTCATAGCTGGGTTTCCTGGGGAGGCAGTTGAAAGGTGCAGGTAGGAAGCTCGATGAAACCAGGTATGCATGTTTTGCTATGTTTTTAGGTATCTGGCATGAAGTATTAGATAGAATGGAGCTAGGGGAAGCTTATTGGGAAATGTGGATATGAAATGATTTCTCTCTTAGCTATGCTAGAATGCAAAGATTTGTAGTACTTCATCTCAAATGTCTCAAATTGCTCTGTGTCTCTAGAGATCAACATCCTCCCAAGAGGTTATCCACTCAAAGCACAAAGGTTTGCTTCCATGATTTGCTTCTTCTCACCCCTAAACCATTGTTTATCTTTCATTTATACCACCTTCCCTGCTTTTCTCTGCCAGTTCATGCCCATGATGACCCCCAAACCATAAGCTTCTTGGGGGCAGGAATCCTGTCTATGCTTTTCATCACTATAAACCCAACAACCAGCACAGGGATTGGTACATAGTAGGTACTTAAGAAATATTTGTCCAGTGTACACATGAATAGCCGTTAGCAAATTCCTATGAGACAGACAGCAACATCTAGCACTAGCTTGCCTGTATTATTAGGTATTTGGTGATATGGTGATTTTCATTCTGCCATTTCAAATGCATATGGTAAGCTCTGATTGTCCTGTGAAATCTAAGCATTTCTGCTACTTTTCAAGTACATAGAAAACAGTATAATTCATAGGACATAGTAAGCATGCCTCAATAAATGCTGACCTACAAATTTTCTTAATTTTTGTCTGAATATACCTTTTTCTCAGTGACTTCAGGCTTCTCTTCAGTAATCCATTTCTGAATGACATCTGCTGAAGGTGTTTGTTTTAGCTTGTCAGTAAGATAATTCAAAAGAGAGTTAACAGAATTTACTGTTAGGATGTGCATTGTGTTCTCAATTAGATAGTCATTTAGACGGATAAAGCTTGAAAAGAAAAAAAATACAGCTTCAGTTTTCTATATTCACTACTATGAAAGTGACACTAAACCAAATATTTTTGAAAGTGACACTAAACCAAATATTCAAAATTTAAAATATCATAATTTCTCTTTGAATTTCCATTTATGTTATAATAACAGAGACTTACTGTCCAAAAGAGTTATTCTTGGACATTCTTCATTTTAAAACACAAATATATTCAAATATATAGCATCAATTTAGCTGGGTATTCTAACTATCCAAAAGTATATTTAATGAGCAATATAGCTGGTATGGAAAATGCACCCAGATCATCTAGCCAAAAGGGCCATAAGATTCTTTATGACCTCACTGATATGAGGAATTCTTAATCTCATGAAACAAACTGAGGGTTGCTAGAGTGGGGGGCTGGTGGGACGGATGGGGTGGCTGGGTGATAGACATTGGGGAGGGTATGTGCTATGGTGAGTGCTGTGAATTGTGCAAGACTGTTGAATCACAGATCTGTACCTCTGAAACAAATAATGCAATATATGTTAAGAAAAAAAAAAGAAGAAGAAGAAGATAGCAGGAGGGGAAGAATGAAGGGAGGGAGATTGGAGGGGGAGACGAACCATGAGAGATGATGGACTCTGAAAAACAAACTGAGGGTTCTAGAGGGGAGGGGGGTGGGAGGATGGGTTAGCCTGGTGGTGGGTATTGAGGAGGGCACGTTCTGCATGGAGCACTGGGTGTTATGCACAAACAATGAATCATGGAACACTACATCAAAAACTAATGATGTAATGTATGGTGATTAACATAACAATAAAAATTTTTTTAAAAAGATGCTTTAAAGAAGAAATCAGAAAATAAACAACAGCTGTAACTCACATTCTAATGGTAAAGGTGTGAAATCTTTGCTCTTGCATAAATGTGGTTTGATAGCAACTGCTAACCCAGAGATGCAGATTTTATGTTTCCTTACTTGGGTATTTAGAATAAATGTTTATTTATTCTGAATAAAGGCCAAGGGGCCTCTGTGACCTGTACTCTGACGGTGGCCTCAGGGATTGCTCCATTGACCTCTGTTGTGACACAGCCATTTTTATCATATTATTTCATATATAAACCAGTACGCAGTTAAGATTTATTAAATATACAGCTGTCAAACTTGGACTAAGTTAGTGGGCACTGAGGAACAATAACAGTGTTCTATCGTGCCACATAAAACTTTTCAGATGATGTCTGGTGATTTCGTTTGCAAGTTATTTGTAATGATGAGGTTTTAGAATGGTGGGAAATCCAAACTCTAGAACAATGTCAAGACCCAGGTGAGGCTCTGGAAGGAAGGCTTTTCACCCTGGTCTCCCACGTGCCAAACCCGCCTTAGGGAGAGGGTGGAGTTTTGTGTGGCAGTGCTTGGCTATCTGTCATTCTTTTTAGATTTTTTTTTTTTTTTTTGACAGAGAGAGACACAGCGAGAGAGGGAACACAAGCAGGGGGAGTGGGAGAGGGAGAAGCAGGCCTCCCGCCGAGCAGGGAGCCCGATGTGGGGCTCGATCCCAGGACCCGGGGATCATGACCTGAGCCGAAGGCAGATGCTTAACGACTGAGCCACCCAGGCGCCCCTCTGTCATTCTTTAGTGACCACACCGAGGTAGTGGGCTCTCCAGGTTCACTGGAGGAGGCCCACAACTCTCTCTGTACCTGACTTCTCCTCACCACAGCCTGCACCATGCTTGCTCCAAGGAACAGGGAACAAAGCTTTAGAGACCAAAGGGGAGCACTCAGCCTTGGGCATGCCTTCCACTCTCCACCAGCCTGACTCCCAGTGGCTGCTCTGTTGGGTGGCAGTTGGATGTGTGAGCTTCTGGGCCTGCATTCAGGTTACCATATTCCCCAAATCTCTCATCATTATTAGTGAATCCTTTGATGAAGGCTTTAATTTTTAATGAAACTTGAGAAGCCTGGATGCTCTAATTTTTCTTGAAAAAGAGAATAATCATTTACCACGTTAGCCTCAGGCAGTGATGCCTTTTGCTGGCCTGCTCTGTGTATGTCATTTTGTCAGAGTCTGCGTAAGCAGGCAACTCAATGAGACCTCCGACGTCTTGTATTTTATAATAATCTAAGAACAATAGAAGACACAATGTTAAGAATTCTTGGGTAAAAATTCCATTTCTTTCAATGTGGATTAAAAGATGAGTAAAATTCTTTTTTTATGGCTGAAAAGTATTCCATTGTATATACGCATACTACATCTTCTTTATTAATTTATCTATCGATGGACACTTGGGCTGCTTCCATAATTTGGCTATTGTAAATAATGCTGCTATAAACATAGGGGTGCATGTATCCCTTTGAATTAGTGTTTTCACATTCTTTGGGTAAATATCCAGTAGTTCAATTACTGGATGATAGGATATTTCTAGTTTTAATTTTTTGAGGCACCTCCATACTGTTTGTCACAGTGGCTGCACCAGTTTGCATTCCCACCAACAATGCTCAAGGGTTCCTTTTTCTCCACATCCTTGCCTACACTTGTATCTTGAGTTTTTTATTCTAACCATTCTGGCAGGTATGAGGTAATAATCTCATTGTGGTTTTGATTTGCATTTCCCTGATGATGCTAAGTGAAATAAATCAGAGAAATACAAATATCATTTCACTCACATGTGGAATCTAAGAAACAAAACAAATGAACAAAGGGAGAAAAAGACCAAAAAACATTCTTAACTATAGAAAACAAACAGATGGTTACCAGGAGAGATGAGTGGAGGAATGGGGGAAATAGGTGAAGGGGATTAAGAGTACACTTATCATAATAAGCACTGAACACTGTATGTTAACTACATTGGCATTAAAATGGAAAAAAAGGTAAGTAAAATTAAAAACCAACAAAATGTAACCAAGCATTTTGTCAAGCAATTTATCATTAACCAAATGAGATATTTCAAACTCTAGAAAACAGCCCAGTTATCCAAAAGAATTCCACATTAAAAGATTTCAACTCAACAAAAGACTGCAGACAGTTCATTAATATTCCCCTTACTCAGATTTGATCTCTATACCATGCTACCTCTTTCCCAGGAACACCTCTACCCTCCTTTTCCACCTGAATTTTAGTTATTCTTTTACAGTTCTTGTCACCTGGGGCCAACCTGAGATCCACCCAGTTGCTTAATTTTAACAAACCTATTGTCCGTACTGGTAGGTTGGACATACCTTTAAGCAAAGAGGCCCTGATTCCTCTATAAAATGCTTATGAAATAAGGGTTCTGTAACCAGTTTAAAATATTATATATAAGCAGTGGTGATGCAAGGAAGATGCAGTATTTACTGTGTTTTCCCCCCTCTACAATATATACTGAATTTATAACATATCAAGTAGACACTTAGAAAAACTGAAAAAATATTTAAACTTAAGAAAAGTAGAAAAAGAGGGCGCCTGGGTGGCTCAGTTGGTTGGGCGACTGCCTTCGGCTCAGGTCATGATCCTGGAGTCCCGGGATCGAGTCCCGCATCGGGCTCCCTGCTCAGTGGAGAGCCTGCTTCTGCCTCTCTCTCTGCCTGCCTCTCTGCCTACTTGTGCTTTCTCTCTGTGTGTCAAATAAATAAATAAAATCTTAAAAAAAAAAAAAGTAGAAAAAGAGTTAATTTTTTAGAAAGCCATGACTTCTGATCTATTGAAGTATTTTCCCCTTCATACCCTCAACAGGTTTATGTAGACAGTCATCAGGAATAAATCCTGCGGCACGAAGAGCAATTCGACAAGCCTTCCTGACCACATTTTTTGCCTCATTTCGAAATTCTTCTAGGCGCTCTGTCACCTAGACATTGATGAATATGCATAATTAGTAATAGCAAAGTAGCAACAATGAAAAAAAATCTTGAAACTATAGACAAAATTCCTTACCTCTTCTAACCGTATGACTTGTGCAACTTTAAATTCTTGCAGGGTGTAGGTATGACATTTTTCAATATGACAAAGTCCCATAAAACTCAAGTGATAGCATAGTTCATTTATTTTAAGAAGAGCTGGTCGCAAATACTGCATGAAAATAAAAATCTGTCATTAAAGAAAGCCCTGTCTTTTGAAAGAATAAAAATATTCGGAAAGCAAGAATGGTTATTAAGGAAAATAAATAGCTCTATGTGTTAACTGTAGCTATAACTCCAAAGTGCATACATTAAACAGGAACACATCTGAAACTTCTTCTGAAAGCATTCTTTGTCTTTCTTTTGTTTGTTTTTATTTAAATTCAAGTAGCCAACATACAGTACATCATTAGTTTCAGATGTAGAGTTCAATAATTCCTCACTTGCATACAACACCCAGTGCTCATCACATCATGTGCCCTTTTTAATGCCCATCACCCAGTTACCCCATCCTCCCCTCCCCTTCAGCAACACTTAGTTTGTTTCCTATAGTTAAGAGTCTCTCATGGTTTGTCTCCCTCTCTGATTACTTCCCATTCAGTTTTCCCTCCCTTCCCCTATGATCCTCTGTTTCTTACATCTCACATGAGTGAAACCATATGATAATTGTCTTTCTCTGATGGACTTATTTTGCTCAGCATAATACCCTCCAATTCTATCCATGTTGATGTAAATGGTTAAGTATTCATCCTTTCTGATGGCTAAGTAATATTCCATTATGTGTGTGTGTGTATGTATATATATATATATATATATATATATACTTCTTTATTCATAAAAGTATCTATCTATCTATCTATATCTATATATATAGATCTTCTTTATCCATAAAAGCATTCTTTGAATTATCAGATTTAATTTGTTTGAATTCCTTTCTTTTCATTTTGAGTATGTGTCTTTTAGCTATGAAATTGCAGGCATGTAATGGAGGACTGGGCAATGTCTTAAATTTCACTATGTTTGATGAATGGCTAAGAGACTCATCGTGTTATCTTAAGGACTTTACAATGTCCAGTCACCCTGGTAATGAGGGGCCCATCTACTGACCTAAGAGGCTATGACATAGGACAAAACCACTTTGAATTAAAAAATTTTTAAAGTTAAATTTTTTAACTTTAAATTTTCAGAGGTGACAAGTTGCTGAAAAAGAAAATTCAGTCACCATTAAGAACATATTTATGGGGCACCTGAGTGGCTCAGTCGGTTAAGCACCTGACTCTTGATTTCGGCTCAGGTCATGATCTCAGGGTCCTGGGATTGGGCCCTGAGTTAGACTCTGCACTCATTGGGGTGTCTGCTTGAAATTCTCTCCCTTTGCCCACCCCCCACTCGCTCTCTCTCAAATGAATAAATAAATCTTAAAAAAAAGAACCTATTTATTTATTTATTTGTGGGCTGGAATAATGAGTGGAAGTGTTTGTAAAATTATGTTACATAATATTAACTTAATCTTTCTCTATGCCACAATCATGGGTCAGAGTTCTAGGCTGTTGGCTTCTAAGACACATGTTCTAACAATGTTCCACTATCATTCACCCTCACTTGTAATCTAATCAAACGAGTAGCAGTCATATTTAAAAAGTTAACGATTTATTTGTGATTCTGATTTATATGTTATATACACCAAGCTATTGGACTCTTTTCTATGTGATTCCAAAACAGGACAGACAACAGTTATTCAGACCAACATGAAACAGTGCTTTATTTATTTGAAGTACAAACATAGGGAAGTTATAATTAGTAGAGTTCTAAATGAAGGGTTTCCTGAAAAAACATCTAGGAAGTCAGATAGCCCTTTAGGTTTAGCTCATGGAAGAATTTGCATGATAAAAGAAGAAGCAAAAGTTTAGAAACTAAGTCTATGAATTGAAATAAGTAAGATACTACCTAAATTAACATGAGTATAGGAGTAGAGAGGAGAATGCGATCAAAACCTGACAGGGAAAGCAAGAAGTCCAGGGTACTCTGGGGAAAGCCCTTGAACCAAAAATATAAGTTCTATTCAGTACAGGGACAAAGTGCAAGGATCAAGGTGGAGAGCAAAACTGATATTGATAGTCTGCCAAAATGTGAGAGGAGTTTGACAGTGGAAATTTTTTGGAAGAAAAAATATGTAATCTAAGAAATTACTTTGGCTTAACTTAAATATCATCTGGCTGTCCGCATACAGGACTGTTGTGAGAGCAGCTATGAGCACAAGAGAGACTGCGGGTGTTTTAGTAAATTTCAGACAGAATCTCGGGTTCATTCTCAGGCTGCTAAATCCATAGTACTTTTTGAAGGTGATAAGGATTACATATTATTTTAAGTTGTTAGCAGGACTGTAACAGGAAGAAGAACTTGTCACTTTGAGGGTGGGTTTCAATATGTAGACTGAGAAGCTATCATTTTTGTCTGCCCTGGACAGACCTACCTCAGACCTACCTCCAATTCTTCTGGGGTTAGAATCCCTCTTTCTTTTGGGAACCCCATTACCGTGTGGTTTTGATAAGGCTGACCCCTCCCTTTCCCCATCACAGGAATGAGGAATAGGCACAAACCCAGGCCTGGCTTATCAGAGTACACCTGGCTGTGCAAGGATTGGCTCAGGACTGAACACGTGACCAAGCTGAGTCGCTCAGTGTTCTCTCCAGCATCTCCCGCAAGAGGTGCTCTTCTCACTCCAAGAGCCAGCTGTAACTAGGTCGGGAAGGTGGTACTCATGGAAGAGCCCAAGCGAGAATGAAACAGGGAAATACAGAGCTGGCAGATGAAGAGAAAGAGGAAAAAATAAAGATGATATTATTTGAGCTTCTGAATTCAGCCAGGCATAAAGGTATGTTCATCCCTTGAACTTCCTTATTATATGAGCTTTTGTTTGTTGTTGCTGAAGCTCATCGAAATTGAGTTTCTGCCAGTTGCATTGAAATGAGTGTTAATACTTTCAGAGGTAGAAAATCATTGTTGTTAATCTGGGGGTTGGTCACTGGGTCAGAAAGCCCTAGGGAAACTCAGAGACTAGAGCCTTTGGAAGATAAGTGCGGAAGAGCTGTAAGAAAAATCAGGGCCATGCTGAGGCACAGCATCTTTGGTTGGAATGCAGGAATCCTTTGGATTTACTAATTTTGCCTTCACCACACCACCACAACTTTAATTTACCCTAACCCTAGTCAACAGAACATTTGGGTGAGCTGAGCAATTTGACACTTAGAGAGCCCACTGGAGCTATATTGGTCATGCCCCGGCCAGAGGATCTGGGCTCGAGTTCTCATGCACATTTCTGACCCAGAATAGAAAGGGCTACAGTAAAAGGTACATCCCTTCATAAGCGGAGGAATGGTTATATAGATCTATGAAATTAAGAGTAGTTTGCAAAGCAATGGCTCACTAAAAATAAAAAATGGAAACATTTTAATTACAAAGTAACATTCAAATTAAAATAAATGAGTGTTTGAGAATGTGAGAACTAAAAAAAAAAAAAATTGCCTGAAAGTATCATATGCAACAAAATTACACATTATTAGAAACCAGCAGGTTAAAACCATGTGCAGCACTAAATAATATTGAAAAATTAATATTAAACACACACTTAAGTTTAAAGAAAAGTGAAACTTGGAAATGTAGGAGACTAGAAGACACTTGAATTCTACAAAACAGTAAAGAAAATGGCTCTTCATAAACTCTTTCAGATCTTCATAAACTCCTTCAGAAGACAGAAGGAATATTTTCCAACTCATTCTATAAAACCAAACACATCACAAGAAAAAAAAAAAAAACTATAGACCAGTCTTCCTTATGAATATCCATGCAAATATCACTAACATAATACTAGCAAACCAAATCAAACAATAAAGGGATTATATACCATGACCAAATATGATTTATCCCAGGGATACAAAGTTGGTTTAATATCGAAAGATCAACTATTATAACAAATCATATTGTTATAATAAAGGGCAAAAACTGCATGATAATCTCAATAGATGCAGGAAAAGCATTTGATAGACTCATCATGGCTTCACGACAGAAACAGTCAACAAACTAGGAACAGGAAGAAACTTCCTTATAGCATCATGCTTAATGGTAAAAGAATGAAAGCTTTCCTTCTAAGATCAGGAACAAGACAAGGATTTCTGCTTTTTGCCACTTCTATTCAGAAGGTTCTAGCCAGGGAACATAGGCAAGAAAATTACAGTCATCCAGATTGGAAAGGAGTTGTAAAACGATATCTATTTGCAGATGACTTATTCTTGTTCATAGAGTATACAAGAAATACACACACACAAACACACACCATACTAATAGAATCAGTAATAAATTCTGCAAGGTTTCAGAAAACAGGCTCCATATACAAAAATTAATTGTATTACTATATAGAATACACACATATTTATAAATATACTATTTATATATTCTATATACCTATGAGATATATATATATGTATATATATATATAATTTTCTGCTTCTTTGCAGAAAATGACAAGATTATCTTAAAATTCATGTGGAAATTCAAGGGGCCCAGAAGACATACACTCCCAATTTTAAACTTAAAATGCAGATAATCAAAATTAAGAATTTTGTGCTTCAAAGGATACCATCAAGAAAGTGAAAAGACAACCCACCAAATGGGAGAAAATTTTTGTAAATCATATAACTGATAAGGGACTTGTATCCAGAATATATAAATAACTCCTACAATTCAAGAGTAAAATGAAAAAACTCAATTAAGAAATGGGTAAAGTATCTGAATATACAGTTCTCCAGATAAGGGAGTATCCAAGAAATACACACACACAGAGTATCCAAGAAATACACACACACACACACACACCCCATACTAATAGAATCAGTAATAAATTCTGCAAGGTTTCAGAAAACAGGCTCCATTTACAAATAGTCAATAGGCACATGAAAAGATGCTCAACATCATTAGCCATTAGGGAAAGATAAATCAAAACCACAATGAGATACCACTTCACAAGCAGTAGGAATGACTATAATGAAAAAGATATAATGGTGAAAACAGAGACAAACTAAAGCCCTCATTTGCTGTTGGTGGGAATTTAAAATTGTGCAGTAGCTTTGGAAAATTGTTTTGCAGGTCCTCAAAAGGTTAAACATAGAGTTACTGGTGACTCAGCAATTCTACTCTTAGGCATATACCCAAGAGAAATGAAAACATACATCCAGACAAAAACTTGTACACAAATGTTCATAGCAGTATTAGCCAAAAAGTGGAAGCAATCCAAATATCCATCAATAATAGATGGGTGGGGGGCGCCTGGGTGGCTCAGTCGTTAAGCGTCTGCCTTCGGCTCAGGTCATGATCCCAGAGTCCTGGGATCGAGCCCCGCATCGGGCTCCCTGTTCTGCGGGGGGTCTGCTTCTCCTCTCCCACTCCCCCTGCTTGTGTTCCCTCTCTCACTGTGTCTCTCTCTCTCAAACAAATAAATAAAATCTTTAAAAAAAATAATAATAATAGATGGGTGGATACATAAAATATGTATATCCATACAATGGCATATTATTTGCCAAAAAAAAGAAATGCTATGCTATAACATAGATGAATGTTGAAAACATTATGCTAAGTGAAAAAAGCCAGCCACAAAGAACCACATATTGTACAGTTCCATTTATATGAGATGTACAGAATAGGCTAATAAAGATGAAAAGTAGATTAGTGGTTGCCTAGAGCTGGGGAGGGGATTGGGAGGAGTTGGGGAGAAATGTAGAGTGATCACTAATGGGTAATAGGGTTTCTTTTTGGAGTGATGAAAATGTTCTAAAATTGACTGTGGTGATGGTTAATCAATTCTATGAATATAATAAAACCACTGAATGGTATACTTTTAATGGGTGAATCGTACAGTACATTAATTATATTTCAATAAAGTTGTTGAAAGGAAACGTTGGCACAGGTGCCAATAAGGTTTGTTACTAAAAAAAAAAATCATGAAAAGAACCATTTCGAGGATAGCTCCACATTTGTCCCTTCCACCTTGTCTAGGCCAATCAGCCCTCCTAATTAACTAATTGTAAATACAAGAGTAGTGGTAAGTGTGTGGGTAATTACAGCATCAGATAGATATTTAAACCAACACAATGGGCCTGTTATTTAGGTCAATCTAAATTTAAATGGATGAGAACTTTATAGTCTGCTAGGGCTACATTTAAGAGAAGATATTATCAAGGTCAAAGCACTGTTGGTATGAATGGTGGACTGAGAGAAGGACAACCTCAGCACATAAGGATCAATAGAGGTAATCTCAGAGATGAATACAGGAAGAACTATTTAAATAACTAGTAACAAACTTATGACATGTATAGTGCCCAAGACATGGTGAAAGATAAAAGGTAGTAAAAAGGTAGTAAAATAGGTTCAAATGATTGATGGATCCTTAAAGAAATTAGAGGTCTGGAAGTTGAGTTTGATACCAAGGACTAGAATGTTTTCTACAACGCAGAAGGCTTGATGAGATGGATGACCTGAGATAGTACCTCTCATACATTTGTTTTTGCACTAATATCTATGTTAGCCCTATTCCTTTAATGTTCCTTTATTGTGTGACTGACATCTTGATAATCATCTTTCAGATTAACATATGAAAGTGGAACAAATGAGCAGTAAAAAGCAAACTTGAGGCTTCTGATTTGAGAGGGTGGTGACTCCGCGTCAGAAATAGACAGCTAAGGATCATGACAGTAATGGTGATTCCAGTTCATTCCCAGGGGCCAGGTAGAAAACTTGTAATGCAAGTTGAAATTCAGTGAGTGGGTAAAGATTTAAAATATAGCCACGCACCGTTTAACAGATCTTTTTCCATGATTACCCCATACTGCAAAGTAAATATTAAAATTTTCCTTTCTGTCTGAATCCATGGTAGAGGGAAGCATACGCTACATTGGGAGGTACTGGCCCATGAAAACAAGCCCCCAGGTTATTTTGGACCATAGATCCAGAGTCACTCAAAGATGAGAGGAGGTAATAAGGGTTGCCAGCCCACTCTGCTCAAGAGGATATACCATTTTCCTAATCTACAACAAAGGGGGCCATGAATCCAAACCTCTGAGGCTGCTTCTAACTGAAGGGGACCTGTGCAACTCTCTTCTTCTACTTCTGCATTCTGCAACCCTAGTTAAAATGTGAAAACACTGCTCAACTGCCATGACAAGACAGAATGACAAGACAGAAAGAAAATTGTGAATTCTCTTAAAAAGATGAAATATTCTATTTCAAGGACAGTCTATACCAATACCTGTAACAGATTCACATTTTGTTTTTCTGTAATTCTTTTAAAGTATGATTAATAGGGGCATGTGGGTGGCTCAGTCAGTTAAGCGGCTGCCTTCAGATCAGGTCATGATCCCAGGGTCCTGGGGTCGAGCCCCGCATCGGGCTCCCTGCTCAGCGGGAAGCCTGCTTCTCCCTCTCCCACTCCGCCTGCTTGTGTTCCCTCTCTCACTGTCTCTCTCTGTCAAATAAATAAATAAAATCTTAAAAAAGAAATATTAATAAATACGTACATTATTAACAATGAACAGATTTTTTTGTAGAGATTTTCGACATCCACTGATTTTCTTGGAACGGACATTCTTCTTCCACACGTTAAAAGCCTTCCATTTCCGGAAAAGTGCAAATATGGGAATCTTAGTGAGTTCTCTGTGATATAGATATTCCTGTTCCCATCGATCAATTTCGATATATTCAATGTCCTCATTATAGATGTGCATTACTGCTTTTTTGCTAATAGTATAGTAGTCATTTTTATTGATGTTTTCATAACTTACAACTCTATGAACAAATAAAAATTGAGTCAAGTGAATAAAAGTATTCAATACAAAATTAAGCAATTGCATTACTTTTGTGTTCTAAAGAGATAAGCATTTCTGAAAAAACAAATATTATTTAAAATTTTTTAAAAATTCTAACAAATTATTTTTAGATTGAATACTCAGCAATGAAGCGAGAAGATGCTTTTAAAAAAATAGTTGGACTTGTTTTAGGTCTTAAAGATTTCACAACCTTGGCAATATGCTTGACAATTTCCATTACATAGTTTTTACAGAAACAAGTCAATCACAGATTTTTTAAAACCTAATAGCCCTATATAAAAGCTACCTGAAAATAAATTTTTATTATTAGCTCTCTAGAAACTATTCAATAATAATAGTGTAAAAGAGTTTTACACTACCCAGTATTGAGAGAATTATGAGAAAGAACAAAGCAAGAAAAGATGAATTAGGTAAGAATCGAATCAAGACCCAGATTAGGTGGGGGGAAAAATGCCCAATTTATCACAAAACAAAATAATTATTGTTGAGACATTGTTTATTTCAAGATATTCCTCTTTCAACTGTCATCAAGGGCATTCCTCAACCTTCTGTATAACAGAAACAGATCAAATAAGGAAGAAAGCAAGAGAGATAAAGACAGGAGTAAAGATAGGAGAAGGAAACGAAGTAATGAGAATAGAAAGGGCTGATTCTCTACAATTTCTTAAAACAAGAACTTGCCTACAGGCACAAAGATATTTTTTTTCGTAATTTTAGCTATAACAAAATACTGGATGCAACTTAAATATTCAATAATACAACTCTGAAACATATTGTGATACAGCAAGTTACTAAAATATATTTTAAAATTTAGGAAAATAAAATTTATAAAGATTCTCTGGTACTTTAGAATAATAAGATAATGGTTAACTGCAAAAACAAAACCCCAAATTGTTTTCATGTTAAAACTATGCAAAAATTATATGTACTAACAAAGATTAGACAGGAACACTCCAGTGAAAATCAACTGTTTCCCTTGTCTATGTTCTCTCCTTATCCTTAGCTCTGCATTTTGAACCTAGAGTTCATGGCCCTTTAATATAGCCTTCAGGTCACCTGTGAAATCCCTGAAATTGTTGTATATATACAAATTTATGTACATATGTATGGTAACTTTTTAAGGAATTGGAACAAGATTCTTATATGTTCGGGGTCTGTTAATCAAAAAACTAAAAACCACTGGAATAAATCACTTTTAGTTTTTAATTTCTATTTTTGTTTAATAAAACTGAGTAAGAAAAGTATTTTTATAATTAGGGCATACAGGACCAGAATGAAAAAAAGCAAAAACCAAAACCCCAAGCCAAGACCTGTTCACGTGAACACAGAAGGACGCCCTGGGGTGCTGATGGGTGTGTTGGAGAGGAAGAGTCTGGAAGGTTGCTCTGAAGTGCTGTTACAGAAAAACATCAACTTGCTCAGCTTTTACCTAATTCCATTGACTCTTTGTTTGTGTTCTAATTAACATTTCACATCAGAACTGTCTGGGAAAATGCCAGATATTACATGTTGCAGGTGAGGTAAATGGAAAACATTTTTTTCCTTTTTTCTTTGCCTATAGCTGAAGATATAATTAGGACATTCTTGGGGTGATTCTCTACAAAATGTGAAATTTTAACTTGTCTCTGAAACTATAGTCAACTTCAGATGTTTCATTAATATCAGTTATCAAACCAACCTAAAGACAAATCAAGCAGCTCACCATGGCCTTGATGCATGTCTAGAAAACTTGCTCTGCATTGGTCTATCTGCTACTAAAGACCCTTCTAGAAGGTGGCAGATGTGGTCCATGATGTTGAATTTTAACTTATCAGTACCCAGTGCCACTTAGAAATCTTTTTTATTTACAGTTTACTATCTAAGATCCTCATTCTCGAGCCCCTAAACCTTTTCCTCCACTACACATCTCTACCCTGCATAGAACAAAAGAACACACGCTAGTCTTTTTCAAGTACTGGATTGCCAGCATCAGAATCATCTGGGGTGCTTATTAAGAATCTAGATTTCTGGGGCGCCTGGGTGGCTCAGTTGGTTAAGCGACTGCCTTCGGCTCAGGTCATGATCCTGGAGTCCCGGGATCGAGTCCCGCAACGGGCTCCCTGCTCGGCGGGGAGTCTGCTTCTCCCTCTGACCCTCCTCCCTCTCGTGCTCTCTCTTTCTCTTTCTCTCTCTCAAATGAATAAATAAAATCTTTAAAAAAAAAAATAAAAATAAAAAAAAAATAAAAAAAAAAAGAATCTAGATTTCTGGGGCGCCTGGGTGGCTCAGTCGTTAAGCGTCTGCCTTCGGCTCAGGTCATGATCCCGGGGTCCTGGGATGGAGCCCCACATCGGGCTTCCTGCTCAGCGGGAAGCCTGCTTCTCCCTCTCCCTCACTTGTGTTCCCTCTCTCACTGTGTCTCTCTCTGTCAATTAAATAAATAAAATCTTAAAAAAAAATCTAGATTTCTGGGTCCAACACAGAATCAGAACCTTTATGTATGAGACTCAAGATTCTAGTTCAACAAGCTCCCTGGATGATTCTGATACACAGTCATGTTTGTGAACCATTGAACTTTATTCAAACAAGGTGGTCACAAGGTGAGCTCTCTCTTCACTTGAAAATCATCACGTTTGTGTGCTCCCACCTCAACCCCCGAGTGTATCTCATGGTTTCCTCCAGAGAAAGAGAGAGGTTTCACCCCATATTTTTCTAACCCTCCTGGCTTTGGGTTACTTTTTCTCTGCATCTAAAAATGTGCAGAACTTTTCTTTAACTTGTAGAAAGCTTCCATTTTATAGAATGCTTTTTCTTGACCCTGCAGCCCATTTAACTTAAAATCCCAAGTATTCTTCCTCTTAAACTTCCTATACAATGGTGTGTATTGGTAAGCCATATCCCTCCCATCCCTTCCTTCCTAAAGTTTCCAAAAACCGATCTTGTTTCTCATAACTCTAACAAAATTATCCTCTCACAGATGGGCAGGGACTTCCTTCAAGCCCAATTCTGTTGGTAGATATAAGGGGCAGCAGGGTCGGGAAAAGCTTTGCAAAAATTAAGAGGGCCTATGCACAGTTCTCTGTAATCCTATCCCTAGACTTTCCAGTTCATTACTGAGAGGGTTACTCCTCAAATACACTCCGTGGGCCTCTGCGCTTCACTCCACACACTCTGCCTCCGACCACGCATCCATTTCAGGAGGTGATCACCACACCTCACCTATGCTGAGAACTTCCTAGTCAGCACTGCTTGGCATCCAGGATTCAGCCTTAAACTTCGGCTGCTTCTTGAATAGTTGCTTTGGATTTTTCTCTCATCAAGCCTTTCTTTGAGGAAATAATACAAAAATTTACTTTGAGACTTAAAAAGAGAACTTCATTTGTTCAAGTGCTGTACTATAAAATTCCTACTTTGCTGATAAACTAGATGGCTTTATGATCTAATCAACTAAACAGATCTTTAGTTAACTAATCAGGATGAGATGAACATCTTGAATAAGATTACATTTTACTATGTTTTACTGGAAAAAAAATACCTGGAGTGTATTCTTGCTCTTCAATGTAGAACCAGGTCAACTTATTTTACTGTAGAACCTATATCTGTCCATCTAAAATGAAACTGGGACTCCAAGGCTTCTATTAACTTCAAAAGCATGTATGTCTTATTTGAGAGAATCATACGGAATAAGGGAATTACACAGCTCTGTGGTAGGTCATAAATTGTCCTGTTATTGTTTGTTTCAGTTATAACTCAAACTGTACCTACAAGGGTTCTAAAAAATATTAATTTCTTCTCCTAGAATTCCTTGATTTTCCAAAACAATAACATCTCGATGTGAGTTGTTATATAAAACAGGAGCTCTATCTGTTGTTACACCTTACAGTGACTGAAAATGCTGTTCATCTTTAAACCAGTCTACCAAGACTAATAGTGCAGAAACGTGGTTTGTCTCCTAATCAAGAACTTTAAATAGCCTCCTACTGCTTATATTATCAAATCCAAATTATTCTGCCAGGTGTTTTGGCACTCTCCTCTTGTTTTATATTAGTTCCTTCTTTGTCTCACAAATTGCCATTTTTCATCAGGCTGATTTATCATATCCACCTTAGGCCATATTTGAATGCATACATATGTCTTTGTTCACCCTGTTCTCTCTTCCTATCTCTTTCAAGTTTCTGATTTCTATAAGCAAAAAAGTAGTTACCTGCTTTATGGTAGTGAGATGTATTAGATAAGTTCATATGGCCCTATGCAAATCTAAGTTCTCTTATTATTTTCATAACTACAGAGTTTTAATTGTTATGATTTGAGCATATTTATTGGGTGAAGGTAAGCAAGCAACTGCCTGGAAAGAAATTAGCCATTTCCTATGTTCTGCATTATAAACCTCCATTTATTTGATGGTCAATATCATGAATCAGTAGGGGTTTATATCTAACCTAAACGAGAGAAGAGAAATGGTTTACTTGGCTTCTGATTAGATTAACCAGAAATGATAAAATATCTGATAAGGAACTCCTTTTTACCTAGAAAATTAAACAAAAGTATAACTAAGAAGAAACTTCCAAATTTCTGTAATAAGAGAGTGTTCTAGGGCCAATGGTTCTCAGTGTTATGGTCCCTGGAACAACAGAATCAGTATCACGTGGGAATTGCAATTTCCCAGGCTATCTTCCCCACCTATTGAATCAGAAACTCCAGAGGTTTAATACTCTGTTTTAACAAGTCCTGTAGGGCTTGTTTGAGAACCTCAAGTCCATGGTGTGCAATACTGAGCTGAATATTGGAATCATCTGCTGAGTTTTAAAGAAATACTGTTGCTCAAGCTCCACCACAAATCAATTAAATAATGTCCTGGAGTAGGGCCTGGATGATTCTCATTAGTAGCCAAGGCTGAGAACCACTCTTCTAGGTTCTTCAAATTTTTGTATGAAATGAAATTATTACCCATTAAATTGTCATAGCTCCAGAACAATGCCAGGGCATGTGTATGTGTGTGTTTGAAGGAAGGGTAAGGAGACAATATGAAGCTGAGCATTTTTGATGAGTCCAAGTGAGAATATGAGGGGCCTTTAATGTTTCTATGTGCTGACTGAAATTTGACTCATCAGATTTATTTATTTTTATTTATTTGACAGAGAGAGAGACACACAGCAGGGGTTGCTGCAGAGGGAGAGGGAGAAGCAGGCTCCCCATTGAGTAGGTAGCATGACTCGGGGTGAGATCCCAGGACCCCAGGGTCACAACCCGAGCTGAAGGCAGATGCCTCACCGACTGAGCCACCCAGGCACCCTGTGACTCACCAGATTTAAATTTCTTCATGGACTAGCCCAAGAAAACTGTCATTGTGTTAGGCAACCTGGCAAGATTTCTGATAACGTGGCTTCAGAATGATCTGTTATCATAGCACATATATACCTTACTATAAAGTTTTTGTAATTATGACTTCATACAGAAACCACAGTGCTGCCGTTTGTGTTTTCTGTTCTAGGCCGCTAAACAGGTAATCTCCCTGAAGGGACAGGATAACTTTAGTTTGAATTTTTAAAGCTTCCTTAAAAAAGTACTTTTAACATAATAGGCTTAGGAATCATCTGAGAACCAACTTGATCACTTAGAAAGTAATACAGCCTGAGCCACGCACAGATGATTATATGGTCCTCACGTAACTATGTTTCACAGAGCTCTAATCACCGCATATATCCCTCACGAAATAGTTCGTTGTCTCCACAGGGCAGAAATGCGTAATTAGCATTATTATTTTTTTTTTAAAGATTTTATTTATTTGAGAGAGAGAATGAGAGACAGAGCACGAGAGGGAAGCGGGTCAGAGGGAGAAGCAGACCCCCCGCTGAGCAGGGAGCCCGATGCGGGACTCGATCCCAGGACTCCAGGATCATGACCTGAGCCGAAGGCAGTCGCTTAACCAACTGAGCCACCCAGGCGCCCCGCGTAATTAGCATTATTTAACTCAATCCCAGCACTACTGACATTTTGGGCCAGGTAACTCTTTGTTGTGTGAGGCTGTCCTGTGCACTGTCAGCTGGTTAGCAGCTTCCCTTGCCTTTTCCCACCTGATACCAGGTAGACCATCCTCTCTAGTTATGACAACCAAAAATTCCTGCAGACATCCCCAAATGTCTCCTGGGGGGCTCAGGGGTGGCAAAATCTCCCAGGTTGAGAACCAGTGATTTAATTTAATGTTTCTTGATTTCACATGATCACAGAATAATTTTTTTTTAACCATCTACCTGTTATTACCACTTACATATAATGGTCCTGGAAATACACATCGGGAAACACTGTGTCTTCTTTCTTGGCTTTCTATGGACCCTAAAACTGCTCAGAATTTGGGGAGGACTCTTCCATACATTCCGACATATTCACTAAATTCTAATGGCTTTAAAACCGACATTCCACAGAGGATAGATTCATAGAGTTGAATGGTGGGAGTAGCAGACATTATTTTGAACTTCTACCTACAAATCATGAAACAATATCAAATACCATAGTCCTTCATACATCTGTACCTCAATCTCCTCACCTTTCAACTGTAGAGAATGCCCTTCTAACAACATTGATGTACGGGAAGCACTCAGTACAGCCTAGCACAGCATATGTGACACAAATGACAGAAGCAGTTGTCATTAGGAAGGTGAGTACATTGGGCATAGTGTGTGAGAGGCTGGGTTCTAAAGTCCAAGTACATGGGTTTGACTCCCAGCCCCACAATTAACTAGCTGTCTCAACTTGGCCAAGTTACTTAACTCTGCCTCAGTTTCATCATTTGTAAAATGAATATATTAATATTGGCTGCCTTGTAGAGTTGCCATGAGGATTAAATACATAGGAAGAATCGAGAATGTTTGGGATTTGCTAAGAGTTGGTATTTGTAGTAACTTGTTGCAGTATTCATCCATCTCACTGTAAAAGTATGGGTACCACTATGGCCTTATAGAAGCACCTACAGTTCCTTATCAATGTGATCAAGTTTATATTTCAATGACCAAAATAAAAAATAGCAAAATATAAACATATATAAATATGTTTGAGGGGTTTTACGGATATGGAAAAAAAGCCCACATCTACAAGGGAGGGAACTGTCAGACACCAACAGTGGCCCCCTTTACATGAGCATGAAAAACAAATACTTAAATACTGCCCCACCAGGGGGTCTTCTTAACTTCAACTAAATGTTCAGGTTAATAAAACTTTCATAGGCTGTATTTGGCACCCCTCTACTTAGAAGGGCATAGGATAGGAACTACTTGTTGCCATCAGGGCAGTATCAGACTTTCCTTTTCCGTGGGACTACTTGCAGAAATCTATCAGCCACCCAGGAGCTCCTGTCTCCTTAGACGACAACTCAGATGGGAGGAGATGAGACCCACATTGGGTGGGTGTGGGAGCCGCCCTAGCTTAAAAAGCCTCATTATCGGGCGCCTGGGTGGCTCAGTTGGTTAAGCGACTGCCTTCGGCTCAGGTCATGATCCTGGAGTCCCAGGATCGAGTCCCGCATCTGGCTCCCTGCTCGGTAGGGAGTCTGCTTCTCCCTCTGACCCTCCCCCCTCTCATGCTCTCTGTCTCTCACTCTCTCTCTCTCAAATAAATAAATAAAATCTTAAAAAAAAAAAAAAGCCTCATTATCCACAGGAGCCAGTATCTCTTGAAATAACTCTGGAAGCATAGGTTTCAGGATTCCTGCAAGAGACATGCCTAGAAAAAGAGTTGCTACACTACGGGAAGTCCAAAGCTATGGCTCCCCATCAGGTATTTAGAATTTATTTATTTAAAAAAATTTATTTATTTGAGAGAGAGAGAGAGGGATCGAGAGAGAGAGCGAGAGAGAGAGCGAGAGAGCGAGAGCACAGGGGAGAGGCAGAGGAAGAGAGAATCTTGAGCAGACTCCCACTGAGCACAGAGCCAAACGCGGGACTTGATCTCACGACCTGAAATCATGACCTGAGCCGAAACCAAGAGTCAGATGCTTAACCAACTGAACCACCCAGGCACCTCAAGTTTATTTATTTATTTATTTATTTTAAGATTTTGTTTATTTATTTGACAGAGAGAGACACAGCGAGAGAGGGAACACAAGCAGGGGGAGTGGAAGAGGGAGAAGCAGGCTTCCTGCTGAGCAGGGAGCCCGACGCGGGGTTGATCCCAGGACCCTGGGATCATGACCTGAGCCGAAGGCAGACGCTTAACGACTGAGCCACCCAGGCGCCCCTCAAGTTTATTTTTTATAAAGGTGTATTTGTTTATTTATATATAGAGAGAGCACACACATGCATGAGCAGGGGGGTGGGGCAAAGGGAGAAGGACAGAGAGAATCTCAAGCCGACTCCTCGCTGAGTGGGAGGCTCTATCTCAAGACCCTGAGACCATGACCTGAGCCAAAACCAAGAGTCAGACACTTAACCAACTGAACCACCTAGGTGCCCCTAGAATTCATTTTTAGTCTCTCCCAATGCATACACAATTTACAAATCAGGGGTCATTTTTATCATAAGCAATGTTGCCTAGAAATAACTGACATTCTACTCTTATGGGGGTACCAGAAAAAAAGAGTTTCATGTTAACTAAGATCAGAATCTCATGCAGAGAAAATTGCTCTACAGTCCTCTAGAGCAATGCTTCTCAAGCTACATGTTCTAACATACCCATACAATGGTAATATTCTATAAGGCACACTGGTGAAGGCATTAATTATAAGTTCTTTATATTATAAGAAAAATAACACACAAGGTATTCAGGGAAATATTCAATACTTAATTTGATAAAACTTCCAAATAAAGTGTAGCTCATAAGCAACCACAGCTGTGACCATAACTTTTTTGAAGTAGCCACCTGAATTTCTAATCAAGACATGATGAATGGTCTCTTCAAATTCTTGACAGTCACCACTACTGAGAAACTTTGTTTATAGAAATAGGAGACAACAAATGGCAGATGATTTATTCCTTTGTTTCTTGTGGTTGCAAACTCTATTTTCCATTAACCAGAATTTGGGTAATTCGTTCTCTTGAAATTGTGAACTAAAGGTAGCACCATTCTTTAATTCTAATAGCTTTCCCTTTTCTCCCTTTGATAAATGCAGTGTTGAAATTTCTTATGAAATGCAAATTGATTTAAAATCCAAACATTTTCAGGGGTGCCTGGGTGGCTCAGATGGTTAAGCATCTGCCTTCGGCTAGGGTCATGATCCCAGGGTCCTGGGATTGAGCCCCACGTCCGGCTCCTGGCTCAGTGGGGAGCCTGCTTCTCCCTCTGCCTCTCCCCCTGCTCCTGCTCTCTCTCTCTCTCTGTATCTCTGTGTCTCGAATGAATAAATAAAATCTTAAAAAAAAATAAAAAAATAAAATCCAAACATTTCCATATCAAGTATTTCAGAAACAATGGTGAAGCTTTCTCTGAAACACAGACAGATTACTCTGTTTGACTGAATTTTTCTTTAGGTTTAAATCCATTGCAATCACTAAAAGTCACTATAGAAGCGTTTTAAATATCATTTTTCCAAAGCTGAATTCCAAGATGTTCTGAATTCTTTTTTTTTTTTCCAAGATGTTCTGAATTCTTAATCTTTGTCAGTACGTGTTGACACATTTTCAGGCAGGTCCCATAATTTTTTATTAGGTTCATTCAGATGCTCAAATGTCAATTAAGTAATCCAGTTGTAAAATCAAGAACTATCCACTAAATCTGCACAGTTAAATTATTTGCAAAATATTTTCTAATTCTTGACAAAAGTTTTCCTTTGGATCACCAATGCATTTAAATCTGAAACAACAAAAAATGGCATTCTGCTCATATTTTTTTGTTATGTCTTGGACTTCATTGTAGTCGCAATTTTGATAATATTTAATTTGGAATTCATAACCACAGGGAAACATTTACATATGGGCGTTCCTTTGCAAATAAAATTATGTATTACTTGAATGTAGGATTGTCAGAATAAACTCTAGATGTAATATATATTTTTAAGAAGTATTTCTATAATGTCTCATTTGCCTTAAATGTTTCATTGCCAGTAGGGTTTTTTCCCCCCCTCCTCAAAACAAAGTTCTTCCAAACATTTCACTTTTGTGATTCTACATAGTGCTGTTATCTAGCTGTTACTACTAACTATAGGTTTATCAATATTCAATAAAACTCATTTTCTGCAATAAAATTTTAATAATGTCCTGGTGTGTTAATCTCTGTTATCTGACATGTTGATCTAGTAGTATTTTTTTAAAGTCAGGTTTATTGAGGTACAATGTACATAGAGTAAAATTCTCTTTTTCTTCCTTTCTTTTTTTTTTTTAATTTTTCTTTCCTTCCTTAAGGTCCATCACTCAGTTACCCCATCCACTAGTGGCATTATTGATAGATTTCCTTTGCTTTTCTGGTAACAAATAGAATGAAAAAATGTCCACATAGGCTATTAAAATTGCAATTCTGCAATAGTGAGTTTTTCTGACATTAGATATTGTGTTCTTGCATTCCTACTTCTTAAGCTTATTGATGAGATGTTAATCTAAAAACAGAATTTGGTTTCATATTTTGTTCTTTAATATGCCTTAAAAAGTTTCAAATCCTTTTCTGGGTACAGTGGACATCTTTTGGTAAGGTGTTGATATAGCTTGCTTGGAACTACTGATTCATTTGATAACATTTCCATACAAATGAGATATTTAGGCAAAGGACAGGAACATTACTGTGATTCACAAATCCAAGTCTGAGATAGTTCTAATTACGTTGCCTAATTTATAATCTTTTTCCTTTTCACCACTGTGTTTATCTTATAGTTCTAGTAATTTTCTAGCTTTAGTAATAAACTGTCAAAGAAGACATAAATAAATGGAAAGATGCTCATGGACTGGAAGAATTAATATTATTAAAATGCTCATAGATTGGAAGAATTAATGTTATTAAAATGTCCATACTACTCAAAGCATTGTACAGACTCAGTACAATCCCTATTAAAATTCCAAAGGCAGGGACGCCTGGGTGGCTCAGTCAGTTAAGCGTCTGCCTTCGTCTCGGGTCGTGGTCCCAGGGTCTTGGGATTGAGCCCTGCATCCAGCTCCCTGCTCAGCGGGGAGCCTGCTTCTCCCTCTGTCTGCAGCAGCCCCTTCTTGTGCTCTCTCTCCTTCTGTCTCTGACAAATAAATAAATAAAATCTAAAAAAAAATTCCAAGGTACTTTCCACAGAAATAGAACAAACAGTACTAAAATTTGTAAGAAACTGCAAGAGAATCCAGATAGCCCCAACAATCTGAGACAGAACAAAGCTGGAGATATCATGCTCCCTGATTTCAAACGATATTACAAAACTAAACTAATCAAACCTGTATAGTATTGACATTAAAGCAGACACATAGACCAAGAGAACAGAATAAGGAGTCCAGAGATAAACCCCTGTATATATGGTCAATTATTTTATGACAAAGGATCCAAGAATATACAATGGGGGAAAGAACAGTGTGTTCAATAAATGGTACTGGGAAAACTGGACAGCCACATGCAAAAGGATGAAACTGGACCACCATCTAACACCATACACAAAACTAAATCAAAATGGATTAAAGACTTGAACACAAAACCTGAAACCATAAAACTCCTAGAAGAAAACATAGGTGGTAAACTCCTTGAGATTGGCCTTGGTGATGATTTTTTGGATTTGACACCAAAAGGACAGGTAACAAAAGCTAAAATAAACAAGAAGGACTACATCCAATTAAAGAGCTTCTCCACAGTGAAGGAAATCATCAAAATGAAAAGGCAATCTACTGAAAGGGAAAAGATATTTGCAAATCATATATCTGATAAAGGATTAATATCTAAAATATATAAGGAACTCATATAACTCAATAACAAAAAAACTAAACAATTCAATTAGAAAATGGGCAGAGGATCTGTATAGATATTTTTCCAAAGAAGACATATAGATAGACAATAGGCACATGAAAATATGGTCAACATCACTAGTCATCAGGGAAATGCAAACCAAACCATAATGAGATATCATTTGACCTGTCAGAATGGCTCTTATCAAAAAGACAAGAAATAATAGGTATTGGCAAGGATGTGGAGAAAAGGGAACCCTCTTACACTGTTGGTAGGAATGCAAATTGGTACAAGTACTAAGGAAAACAGTATGAAGTTCCCTCAAAAAAATTAAAAAATAGAGCTACCACATGACCTGGCAATTCCACTACTTGGGTATCTATCTGAAGAAAACAAAAACACTAATTCAAAAAGATGTATGTGCCCCTATGTTAACTGCAGCATTACTTATAATAGCCAAGATATGAAAGCAACCCTGAGTGTCCATTAAAGAAGATAAAGATGTGATATATATGTGTGTGTGTGTGTGTGTGTGTGTGTGTGTGTGATATACATATATATCTCACACAGTCAATGAAATCTTGCTACTTGCAACAACATGGATGGACCATGAGGGCAAGTAACTTAAACATTTGTAACTCATTTGTAAAATAGAGATAATAATTGTATCTTACGGTGTTTTGTGAGGATTAAATGATTTAATATATATAAATACTTTGCCTAGAACATAGTAAACACCAATAAATCATTTTTTATGATATGTAAAATACAGGGATTCACTTTGGTGTGCTCTCCTACAACTCTCTAGCCAACAGTCTTCCCCCATACCTCGTGGCTACCCTTCAATTCCAGTCACTCTTGTTCAAGGTCTAAGTCCTAACAATACAGGATTGTTTTGTCTTGATCAATTCCATTCTCTGTTCTCTGCGCTCTTCATGATCTCCCTAGTTCCTGACCCTTTACCTAGTTTCCTTTTTACTCGCACCAGAGCTGACCAGAGTCCCCACTATGCCTCCTTGCTGGGCAAGATAACCGGCAGCATATAGTTGTGTACTCACTCAGGTTGATATTCCAACATATTTAGACATCTCCTTAAAGCTTATTCCTGACAAAATTGTTATGCCTAACACATAGCACTGAGTTGATATTTTAGAATAAACTTGATAAAAGGAAACATTTTCTCACTTAAAGGAATTGTGTTAAACATTGTAGAACTGCACATCTGATGTATTCTGCTACATTTGAAAAATATGCAAAGGCATTATATCTTATCACATTACTTTTAAAAGGAGTTTAGTTTAACATGTCTTCATCTCGTTGACCCAGTATTTCCTATTTTTAACTTCCAATTTAGCTGCTTCAAAGTTTGTGCCACCCAAATGATTGTCTTTTCATAAGTTTCTGATATTTGGAGTTCAGGCCAGGGAGGAAAAATTAACGTCAACTTTAACACATAATAAAATAAACTATGATTCCAACTCTGTCTTCTTAAGTGAGACCTTGTGTATTCCCATCAAGCATCACGAGTATCAGTCCAAAGTAGTATAAAACATCAACTCAGTTCCCCGAGTAGAAGCGCTCATTAGTCTAGAAATACCATTAATTTCTTGAATTGGACAAAAGCAGTTTCCATATTCATCTTTCACACTTTGTCTTGTGCTAGTAAAAATATGAAAATCATTTTACATTTGGCAAAATTTGACTCCTCTCATAATGGGGAATGAATTATCACAAATGGCACTTCTTGATATCTGGGTTATTAGATGATTTTTTTAAATAAAAGAAAGCTATGAAAACATTTCATATATTAATCAAGAAGTATTAAAAATCAGCAAATAGACCATTTTTGCTGATCAGTCACCATTTAAGATCCATAACCTCTTCTCCAAAAAGAACTAGTAAAGAACTACTAAGGCAGTGGTGGGGATGACAATACTAACATTTTTTTTTTTTTACATCAAAGGGCTTTATAGTCTATTGTATGTTAA